>NC_069502.1:595258029-595498029 GCF_027579735.1 Bombina bombina
TATATCTATATCTATATACCTATCTATCTATCAACTTATCTATCTATCTACCTACCTATCTTTCTTTCTTTCTTTCTTTCTATCTATCTATTTTGTGCAAAGATCTTTATAATATGGAAGACAATGCCTTCTACTAATTAGTAAATAATTGATATTTAAACTTCTCTAATATGCTCACATTCCTTTATACATGCATGGTAACAATTACGTTTCCCCCCAGACATTTCTCAGTACTTACCAAATCTAAATTCTTATCAAGTAGACCAGCTTATCAGTCATGTTATTATTGGGATGTTGAAATATTTAATAACTCTCATTTGGCATGGCCAAGTCTTTGTGTACATGATAATATTCAAATGATACCTTGGATCTATGATCTCAGGAGAACTGAAAGACTCTTGAGTTGTCAAGAATGTTGAGCTGCATATATTTCCTTTTCTCTTTTATCTCTCAGTCTTCTGAAAGCATTGTCAATTAAATGATAACATCCACTTTATCTAAGATATTAGGCTTCTTACTTGTTGCTTTGATGACTTAGTGGTAGGTTCTGTTAAATGTTAACAGATTATTATTATTTTTTATGTTTTACTGAGGAAAATAGCCATGTGGCTGTTACCCCCAGGATCAATAAGCACTTTGTAAGAGCCCCTAACTCTTTCAAATTTTAGTTTTTTTTAGTTATTTTTTTATCCTAAATATAAAAAAAACTCTAAGATGTTATTTTTTCCAAAAATATGCAGTAAACATACTGTTATTCAAGCTTCTCTTTTTTGTCTAAATATTTTATGATGATTTTATTTTTCCATAAATATATAATATAGACAAAGCAAGTTTTGACATTTTTAAATATTATTATTTTATTATTTGTGTTTTTATTTATCAAAACAGGACTAGATAAAACAAATCTATGTTGTACCTATGTCTAGTTTGTACCTGTAAAAGGGTATTACAATGTAGTACATTTTTCCATTTTTATATGGCTGTTTTTCTGCATTTTTCATATTTTCTCTACACAGAATTCCACAAATGTCCACTTTTGATGATGAGTTTAAAAGCATTTTGTGCCACATATTGATAGATATTTCTCTTGTTAGGTGTATCCAGTCCACGGATCATCCATTACTTGTGGGATATTCTCCTTCCCAACAGGAAGTTGCAAGAGGATCACCCACAGCAGAGCTGCTATATAGCTCCTCCCCTAACTGCCATACCCAGTCATTCTCTTGCAAGCTCTCAACATAGCTGGAGGTAGTTAGAGGAAAGTGGTAAAATATAGTTACTTTTTTCTTCAATCAAAAGTTTATTGTTTTTAAATGGTAAAGGAGTGTACTGTTTTATCTCAGGCAGCATTTAGAAGAAGAATCTGCCTGCGTTTTTCTATGATCTTAGCAAAAGTAACTAAGATCCACTGCCGTTCTCACATATGTCTGAGGAGTGAGGTAACTTCAAAGGGAGAATGGCGTGCAGGGTATCCTGCAATAAGGTATGTGCAGTTATATTTTTCAAGGGATGGAATTTGCTAGAAAATGCTGCTGATACCGGATTAATGTAAGTTAAAGCCTAAATACAGTGATTTAATAGCGACTAGTATCAGGCTTGCTATCAGAGGTATACAGGGAGTGCAGAATTATTAGGCAAATGAGTATTTTGACCACATCACAATCTTTATGCATGTTGTCTTACTCCAAGCTGTATAGGCTCGAAAGCCTACTACCAATTAAACATATTAGGTGATGTGCATCTCTGTAATGAGAAGGGGTGTGGTCTAATGACATCAACACCCTATATCAGGTGTGCATAATTATTAGGCAACTTCCTTTCCTTTGGCAAAATGGGTCAAAAGAAGGACTTGACAGGCTCAGAAAAGTCAAAAATAGTGAGATATATTGCAGAGGGATGCAGCACTCTTAAAATTGCAAAGCTTCTGAAGCGTGATCATCAAACAATCAAGCGTTTCATTCAAAATAGTCAACAGGGTCGCAAGAAGCATGTGGAAAAACCAAGGCGCAAAATAACTGCCCATGAACTGAAAAAAGTCAAGCGTGCAGCTGCCAAGATGCCACTTGCCACCAGTGTGGCCATATTTCAGAGCTGCAACATCACTGGAGTGCCCAAAAGCACAAGGTGTGCAATACTCAGAGACATGGCCAAGGTAAGAAAGGCTGAAAGACGACCACCACTGAACAAGACACACAAGCTGAAACATCAAGACTGGGCCAAGAAATATCTCAAGACTGATTTTTCTAAGGTTCTATGGACTGATGAAATGAGAGTGAGTCTTGATGGGCCAGATGGATGGGCCCGTGGCTGAATTGGTAAAGGGCAGAGAGCTCCAGTCCGACTCAGACACCAGCAAGGTGGAGGTGGAGTACTGGTTTGGGCTGGTATCATCAAAGATGAGCTTGTGGGGCCTTTTCGGGTTGAGGATGGAGTCAAGCTCAACTCCCAGCCCTACTGCCAGTTTCTGGAAGACACCTTCTTCAAGCAGTGGTACAGGAAGAAGTCTGCATCCTTCAAGAAAAACATGATTTTCATGCAGGACAATGCTCCATCACACGCGTCCAAGTACTCCACAGCGTGGATGGCAAGAAAGGGTATAAAAGAAGAAAATCTAATGACATGGCCTCCTTGTTCACCTGATCTGAACCCCATTGAGAACCTGTGGTCCATCATCAAATGTGAGATTTACAAGGAGGGAAAACAGTACACCTCTCTGAACAGTGTCTGGGAGGCTGTGGTTGCTGCTGCACGCAATGTTGATGGTGCACAGATCAAAACACTGACAGAATCCATGGATGGCAGGCTTTTGAGTGTCCTTGCAAAGAAAGGTGGCTATATTGGTCACTGATTTGTTTTTTTGTTGTTTTTTGAATGTCAGAAATGTATATTTGTGAATGTTGAGATGTTATATTGGTTTCACTGGTAAAAATAAATAATTGAAATGGGTATATATTTGTTTTTTGTTAAGTTGCCTAATAATTATGCACAGTAATAGTCACCTGCACACACAGATATCCCCCTAAAATAGCTATAACTAAAAACAAACTAAAAACTACTTCCAAAACTATTCAGCTTTGATATTAATGAGTTTTTTGGGTTCATTGAGAACATGGTTGTTGTTCAATAATAAAATTAATCCTCAAAAATACAACTTGCCTAATAATTCTGCACTCCCTGTATACTCTGATTAATGTGCAATATAAAACATTTGCTGGCATGTTTAATCGTTTTTATATATGCTTTGGTGATAAAACTTATTGGGGCCTAGTTTTTTCCACATGGCTGGCTTTATTTTTGCCTAGAAACAGTTTCCTGAGGCTTTCCACTGTTATAGTATAAAAGTTACAGTTGGTGCAGTTAAAATTACAAACTGTGACATTCAGCTTCCCTCAGCAGTCCCCTGCATGCTATAGGACATCTCTGAAGGGCTCAAAAGGCTTCAAAAGTAGGAGCTGTGGCAGTTGTTATGACTGTTTAAAAAACATATTTTTCGTTTTGTTAATCTGTTTTTTGTATTAAGGGGTTAATCATCCATTTGCAAGTGGGTGCAATGCTCTGCTAACTTGTTACATACACTGTAAAAATTTCGTTATTTTAACTGCCTTTTTTCACTGTTATTTCAAATTTTGGCAACATTTGTTTCTCTTAAAGGCACAGTAACGTTTTTTTTATATTGCTTGTTAACTTGATTTAAAGTGTTTTCCAAGCTTGCTAGTCTCATTGCTAGTCTGTATAAACATGTCTGACATAGAGGAAACTCCTTGTTCATTATGTTTAAAAGCCATGGTGGAACCCCATAGGAGAATGTGTACTAAATGTATTGATTTCACTTTAAACAATAAAGATTAGCTGTTATCTTTAAAAGAATTATCACCAGAGGATTCTGACGAGGGGGAAGTTATGCCGACTAACTCTCCCCACGTGTCGAACCCTTTGACTCCCGCTCAAGGGACTCACGCTAAAATGGCGCCAAGTACATCAAAGACGCCCATAGCGATTACTTTGCAGGACATGGCGGCAATCATGGATAATACCCTGTCAGTGGTATTAGCCAGACTGCCTGAATTCAGAGGAAAGCGCAATAGCTCTGGGGTTAGAAGTAATACAGAGCGCGCAGATGTTTTAAGGCCCATGTCTGATACTGCATCACAATATGCAGAAGCTGAGGAAGAGCTTCAGTCTGTGGGTGACGTATCTGACTCGGGGAAACCTGATTTCAGATATGTCTACTTTTAAAGTTAAGCTTGAGAACCTCCAGGTGTTGCTTGGAGAGGTTTTAGCTGCTCTGAATGACTGTGACACAATTGCAGTGCCAGAGAAATTGTGTAGACTGGATAAATACTATGCGGTGCCGGTGTGTACTGACATTTTTCCAATACCTAAAAGGTTTACAGAAATTATTACTAAGGAGTGGGACAGACCCGGTGTGCCATTTCCCCCCCCCCCCCTCCTATTTTTAGAAAAATGTTTCCAATAGACGCCACCACACGGGACTTATGGCAGACGGTCCCTAAGGTGAAGGGAGCAGTTTCTACTTTAGCAAAGCGTACCACTATCCCTGTCGAGGACAGTTGTGCTTTTTCAGATCCAATGGATAAAAAATTAGAAGGTTACCTTAAGAAAATGTTTATTCAACAAGGTTTTATCCTGCAGCCCCTTGTATGCATTGCTCCTGTCACTGCTGCTGCGGCGTTCTGGTTTGAGTCTCTGGAAGAGGCCTTTCAGACAGCTACTCCATTGACTGAAATACTTGACAAGCTTAGAACACTTAAGCTAGCTAATTCTTTTGTTTCCGATGCCATTGTTCATTTGACTAAACTAACGGCTAGGAATTCTGGATTCCCCATCCAGGCGCGTAGGGCGCTATGGCTTAAATCTTGGTCAGCTAACGTGACTTCAAAGTCTAAATTACTTAACATTCCCTTCAAGGGGCAGACCCTATTCGGGCCTGGTTTGAAGGAAATTATTGCTGACATTACTGGAGGTAAGGGTCATACCCTTTCTCAGGACAGGGCCAAATCAAGGGCCAAACAGTCTAATTTTCGTGCCTTTCGAAACTTCAAGGCAGGTGCAGCATCAACTTCTTCTGCTACAAAACAAGAGGGAACTTTTGCGCAATCCAAGCCGGCCTGGAAATCTAACCAGGCCTGGAGCAAAGGCAAGCAGGCCAGAAAGCCTGCTGCTGCCTCTAAGACAGCATGAAGGAACGGCCCCCTATCCGGCAACGGATCTAGTAGGGGGCAGACTTTCTCTCTTCGCCCAGGCGTGGGCAAGAGATGTCTAGGATCCCTGGGCGTTGGAGATCATATCTCAGGGATATCTTCTGGACTTTAAAGCTTCCCCCCCACAAGGGAGATTTCACCTTTCGAGATTATCTTTAAACCAGATAAAGAAAGAGGCATTCTTATGCTGTGTGCAAGACCTCCTAATAATGGGAGTGATCCATCCAGTTCCACAGATGGAACAAGGACAGGGATTTTATTCAAATCTGTTTGTGGTTCCCAAAAAAGAGGGAACCTTCAGACCAATTTTGGATCTAAAGATCTTAAACAAATTCCTCAGAGTTCCATCGTTCAAAATGGAAACTATTCGGACAATCCTACCTATGATCCAAGAGGGTCAGTACATTACCACAGTGGATTTGAAGGATGCTTACCTTCACATACCGATTCACAAAGATCATCATCGGTTCCTAAGGTTTGCCTTTCTAGACAGGCATTACCAGTTTGGGCAGAGACTCACTCTTGCCATCTATCAGCGATCCATATCCCAGGTGTAGAGAACTGGGAGGCGGATTTTCTAAGTCGTCAGACTTTTCATCCAGGGGAGTGGGAACTCCATCCGGAGGTGTTTGCTCAAATGGTTCATCGTTGGGGCACACCAGAATTGGATCTCATGGCGTCTCACCAGAACGCCAAGCTTCCTTGTTACGGATCCAGGTCCAGGGACCCAGAAGCGACGCTGATAGATGCTCTAGCAGCACTGTGGTTCTTCAACCTGGCTTATGTGTTTCCACCATTTCCTCTGCTCCCTCGACTGATTGCCAAAATCAAACAGGAGAGAGCATCGGTGATCTTGATCGTGCCTGCGTGGCCACGCAGGACCTGGTATGCAGACCTGGTGGACATGTCATCCTTTCCACCTTGGCCTCTGCCTCTGAGACAAGACCTTCTACTACAAGGTCCTTTCAATCATCCAAATCTAATTTCTCTGAGACTGACTGCCTGGAGATTGAACGCTTGATTTTATCAAGGCATGGCTTCTCCGAGTCAGTCATTGATACCTTAATACAGGCACGAAAGCCTGTAACCAGGAAAATCTACCATAAGATATGGCGCAAATATCTTCATTAGTGTGAATCCAAGAATTACTCATGGAGTAAGGTTAGGATTCCTAGGATATTGTCCTTTCTCCAAGAGGGTTTGGATAAAGGATTATCAGCTAGTTCTTTGCACAAGTTATTTGCACAAGCGTCTGGCAGAGGTTCCAGACGTCCAGGCATTTTGTCAGGCTTTGATTAGAATTAAGCCTGTGTTTAAACCTGTTGCTCCTCCATGGAGCTTAAACTTGGTTCTTACGGTTTTTCAAGGAGTTCTGTTTGAACCCCTTCATTCCATTGATATCAAACTTTTATTTTGGAAAGTTCTGTTTTTGATGGCTATTTCCTCGGCTCATAGAGTCTCTGAGTTATCAGCTTTATAATGTGATTCTCCTTATCTGATTTTCCATACAGATAAAGTAGTTCTGCATACAAAACCTGGGTTTTTACCTAAGGTAGTTTCCAACAAGAATATCAATCAAGAGATTGTTGTTCCATCATTGTGTCCTAATCCTTCTTCAAAGAAGGAACGTCTTTTACATAATTTGGACGTAGTCCGTGCTTTAAAGTTTTACTTACAAGCGACCAAAGATTTTCGTCAAACATCTTCCCTGTTTGTTGTTTACTCTGGACCAAGGAGAGGTCAAAAGGCTTCGGCAACCTCTCTTTCTTTTTGGCTTCGGAGCGTAATACGCTTAGCCTATTAGACTGCTGGACAGCAGCCCCCTGAAAGGATTACAGCTCATTCTACTAGAGCTGTGGCTTCCACCTGGGCCTTTAAAAATGAGGCTTCTGTTGAACAGATTTGCAAAGCGGCGACTTGGTCTTCGCTTCATACCTTTTCAAAATTTTACAAATTTGATACTTTTGCTTCTTCGGAGGCTATTTTTGGGAGAAAGGTTCTACAGGCAGTGGTCCCTTCCGTTTAAGTACCTGTCTTGTCCCTCCCTTCATCCGTGTACTTTAGCTTTGGTATTGGTATCCCACAAGTAATGGATGATCCGTGGACTGGATACACCTAACAAGAGAAAACATAATTTATGCTTACCTGATAAATTTATTTCTCTTGTGGTGTATCCAGTCCAAGGCCCGCCCTGTCCTTTTAAGGCAGGTCTAAATTTTAAACTACAGTCACCACTGCACCCTATGGTTTCTCCTTTCTCGCCTAGTTTCGGTCGAATGACTGGATATGGCAGTTAGGGGAGGAGCTATATAGCAGCTCTGCTGTGGGTGATCCTCTTGCAACTTCCTGTTGGGAAGGAGAATATCCCACAAGTAATGGATGATCCGTGGACTGGATATACCACAAGAGAAATACATTTATCAGGTAAGCATAAATTATGTTTTTTTATAGGGGAATCACCACTATTTTCCTTGATCTCTGCAGTTTTATAGTTATACAATTGAAGCTTATTCTGCAGATCTAAAAACATCATCTCTATTTTGTCCACAGATAGCACTTTCCTTAGTTTTGCTAAAGAATTCTGGACTTGCAAACAACATTTTGGATGCTTAAAGGGACATGAAACTCAAAAATTTTCATTCAAGATTCAGAAACAGAATACAATTTTTTTAAAAAAAATTATCTTTATTCAATAACCAAGAAAGTAACATATTGGATCGTAACACATATAAGATTCTGCTACGCCTCACAGGGCGTTTTAATTGATCCTTGAAATGAAATGAAAATAGAAAATGAATAACAACAACATCATTTTTAACATTTCATATAAAATATGTGCTCAAATAAAAAAAGATTCCAACTTTTGCTTGTTACCGTATTGGATTTTTCTAATTGTCTTGAGCGATCGGGGTGCTTTATTATTGATCATATTAAGTGGCTTTGAAAAATCACCAGGGGGGGAGATGGGGGGAAGAAAAAAAAAGAAAAAAAAAAAAAAGGAAAAAACAACCCGGACCCCTGTTGTGCGAAGTAGCTACTAAATATATTGATTTTATGATAGGAGGGGTCTAGGTTACCAAATTCCTATTAAAACCAGTTCCGAATGTCTAAATGGATATATTAAATTATCTATAATTGTTATCAATCCCCAAATCCTTCAACTTATCCACAGCATTATACATTTTTCCTAAACATATTTCTCTTGTAAGGTGTATCCAGTCCACGGATTCATCCATTACTTGTGGGATATTCTCCTTCCCAACAGTAAGCTGCAAGAGGATCACCCACAGCAGAGCTGTCTATATAGCTCCTCCCCTAACTGCCACCTCCCAGTCATTCTCTTGCAGCTCTCGACAAGGGAAGCAGCTAGAGAGATGTGGTGCATTAATGTAGTTTATCTTCAATTTTATTTTAGCCTCAGGCAGAAAGTTGAAGAAGAGTCTGCCTGTGGTCTTTGATGATCTTAGCAGGTTGTAACTAAGATCCATTGCTGTTCTCACACATAACTGAAGAGATGGGTAACTTCAGCTGGGGAAATATCGTGCATGGTCTCCTGCTCTGAGGTATGTGCAGTTTTAAATTTTTCTAGAGAAATGATAAGCTAGAAAATGCTGACAATACCGGATTTATTTAAGGTAAGCCTGATTACAGTGATTTAATAATGACTGGTATCATGCTTGCTGTAAAGGATAATATTTTTATTATTTACTCACATTACTGAATAGATATAACGTTTGCTTGAGGTGTATAAACGTTTATTTCATATTGGGGATAAAACTTTATTCTGGGGCCCAGTTTTTCCACATGGCTGACTAGATTTTGCCTAGGGATAGTTTTTTAAGGCCCTCTCACTGTGAGTACAGGTTGGGAGGGGCCTATTTTCCATTAGTTTTTGCAGCTTGAGACATCCAGCTTCCCTGAAAGAGTCCCCTGAACATATAGGACCTCTCTAAGGGTTTTTTGTGCCTTCCAAAGTCGTTGTATCGGCAGGTAGGGCCACTGTAGAGCTGTGGCAGTTTGTTGTGACTGTTTAAAAACGTTTATATCGTTTTTTTTGATCCGGTTTTGAAACTAAGGGGTTAATCATCCATTTGCAAGTGGGTGCAATACTCTTTCAGCCTATTATACACACTGTAAAAATTTCGTAAGATTTACTGCTTTTTTCACTGTTTTAGCAGTTTCTGTGATTGTTTTTTTCTCTTAAAGGCACAGTACCGTTTTTATTTTTTGCTTGTTCACAGTTATTAAAGTTTTTCCAAGCCTGCTGGTCTCATTACTAGTCTGTTTAAACATGTCTGACATAGAGGAAACTCATTGTTCATTATGTTTAGAAGCCATTGTGGAACCCCCTCTTAGAATGTGTACCAAATGCACTGATTTTACTATAGATTACATATTCTGGCTTTAAAAAATGTATCACCAGAAGAAATTGACAAGGAGGAAGTTATGCCGTCTAACTCTCACCACATTTCAGATCCTATAAATCCCGCTCAGGGGACGCCAAGTACATCTAGCGCGCCCATTGCGTATACCTTGCAAGACATGGCGGCAGTTATGAATCATACCCTTACAGAGGTATTATCTAAACTGCCAGGATTGCAAGGAAAGCGAGACAGCTCTGGGACTAGAATAATTACAGAGCTCTCTGACGCTTTAGTAGCTATCTCTGATACACCCTCACAATATAATGAAGCTGAAGCAGGGGAGCTTCAATCTGTGGGTGATTTTTCTGATTCAGGGAAGATACTTCAATCTGATTCTGATATGTCTACATTTAAATTTAAGCTTGAACACCTCCGCGTATTGCTCAGGGAGGTTTTAGCAACTCTGGACGACTCTGACACTATTGTAGTCCCAGAGAAATTATGTAGATTGGATAAATACTATGCAGTACCTACTTACACTGATGTTTTTCCAATCCCTAAAAGGTTTTCTGAAATTATTACTAAGGAATGGGATAGACCAGGTGTACCATTCTCTCCCCCTCCTGTTTTTAAAAAGATGTTTCCTATAGACGCCGCTACACGGGACTTATGGCAGATGGTCCCTAAAGTGGAGGGAGCAGTTTCTACTCTAGCTAAGCATACCACTATCCCTGTCGAGGACAGTTGTGCTTTTCTAGATCCAATGGATAAAAAAATAGAGGGTTACCTTAAGAAAATTTTTATTCAACAAGGTTTTATTCTCCGGCCTCTTGCATACATTGCCCCAGTCACTGCTGCCGCGGCTTTCTGGTTTGAGTCCCTAGAGGAGGCTCTACAGGTTGAAACCCCGTTGGAAGATATTATTGACAAGCTTAGGGCCCTTATGCTAGCCAATTCATTTGTTTCTGACACCGTTGTTCATTTAACCAAGCTAACGGCTAAAAATTCAGGTTTTGCTATTCAGGCGCGTAGGGCGCTATGGCTAAAATCCTGGTCAGCTGACGTGACTTCAAAGTCTAAACGTCTCAACATTCCCTTCAAAGGACAGATCCTATTCGGGCCTGGACTGAAGGAGATCATTTCTGACATCACTGGAGGAAAAGGTCACGCCCTTCCTCAAGACAGGTCCAACAAATTAAGGACCAAACAGTCTAGTTTTCGGCCCTTTCAAAACTTCAAGAGTGACACAGCTTCAACTTCCTCTAACACAAAACAAGAGGGAACTTTTGCCCAGTCTAAGCCGGTCTGGAGACCTAACCAGGCTTGGAACAAGGGGAAACAGGCCAAGAAGCCTGCTGCTGCCTCTAAGACAGCATGAAGGAGCAGCCCCCAATCCAGAAATGGATCTAGTAGGCGGCAGACTCTCTCTCTTCGCCCAGGCTTGGGCAAGATATGTCCAGGATCCCTGGGCATTGGAAATTGTGTCCAAGGGTTATCTTCTGGAATTCAAAACCTCTCCCCCAAAAGGGAGATTTCTTCTCTCACTTTTATCTGCAAACCAGATAAATAGAGAAGCATTCTTACATTGTGTTCAAGACCACCTAGTTATGGGAGTGATCAACCCAGTTCCGCAGGAGGAACAGGGACAGGGCTTTTATTCAAATCTGTTTGTTGTTCCCAAGAAAGAGGGAACATTCAGACCAATCTTAGATCTCAAGATCTTAAACAAATTTCTCAGAGTCCCATCCTTCAAGATGGAGACTATTCGAACCATCCTTCCTATGATCCAGGAGGGTCAATACAGGCACTACCAGTTTGTGGCTCTTCCCTTCGGGTTGGCCACGGCACCAAGAATCTTTACAAAGGTTCTAGGGTCCCTTCTAGCGGTCCTAAGGCCGTGGGCTATAGCAGTAGCCCCTTACTCAGACGACATTCTGATACAGGTGTCGACTTTTCAAGTTGCCAGGTCTCACACGGACATTGTTCTGGCATTTCTGAGGTCGCATGGGTGGAAAGTGAACGAAGAAAAAAGTTCTCTATCCCCTCTCACAAGAGTTTCCTTCCTAGGAACTCTGATAGATTCTGTAGAAATGAAGATTTACCTAACAGAGGCCAGGTTGTCAAAACTTCTAAATTCCTGCCATGTTCTTTATTCTACTTCTCGCCCTTCAGTGGCTCAGTGTATGGAAGTAATCGGCTTAATGGTAGCGGCAATGGACATAGTGCCGTTTGCCCGCCTATATCTCAGACCGCTGCAACTCTGCATGCTCAGTCAGTGGAATGGGGATTACACAGATTTGTCCCCTCTACTAAATCTGGATCAAGAGACCAGGGATTCTTTTCTCTGGTGGTTATCTCGGGTCCATCTGTCCAAGGGTATAACCTTCCGCAGGCCAGATTGGACAATAGTAACGACAGATGCCAGCCTTCTGGGCTGGGGTGCAGTCTGGAACTCCCTGAAGGCTCAGGGTTTGTGGACTCAGGAGGAGACACTCCTTCCGATAAATATTCTGGAACTAAGAGCGATATTCAATGCTCTTAAGGCTTGACCTCAGCTAGCTGCGGTCAGGTTCATCAGATTTCAGTCGGACAACATCACGACTGTAGCTTACATCAACCATCAGAGGGGAACAAGGACATCCCTAGCAATGTTGGAGGTTTCAAAAATAATTCTATGGGCAGAGGTTCACTCTTGCCATCTATCAGTTATCCATATCCCAGGAGTAGAGAACTGGGAGGCGGATTTTATAAGTCGACAGACTTTTCATCTGGGGGAGTGCAAACTCCATCCGGAGGTGTTTGCACAGTTGATTCAACTTTGGGGCAAACCAGAACTGGATCTCATGGCGTCTCGTCAGAATGCCAAGCTTCCTTGTTACGGGTTCAGGTTAAGGGATCCCCAGGCAGCGCTGATAGATGCTCTAGCAGCGCCTTGGTCTTTCAACCTGGCTTATGTGTTTCCACCGTTTCCTCTGCTCCCTCGTCTGATTGCCAAGAACAAGCAGGAGAGAGCTTTGGTGATTTTGAAAATCTATCATAAGATATGGTGTAAATATCTTCATTGGTGTGAATCCAAGGGCTACTCATGGAGTAAAGTCAGGATTCCCAGGATATTGTCTTTTCTCCAAGAAGGTTTGGAGAAGGGATTGTCAACTAGTTCCTTAAAGGGACAGATTTCTGCTCTGTCTATTCTTTTGCACAAGCGTCTGGTGGATGTTCCAGACGTTCAGGCGTTTTGTCAGGCTTTAGTTAGAATCAAGCCTGTGTTTAAACCTGTTGATCCGCCATGGAGTTTAAATTTAGTTCTTAAAGTTCTTCAAGGGGTTCCGTTTGAACCTCTGCATTCCATAGATATCAAGCGTTTATCTTGGAAAGTTCTGTTCTTGGTAGCTATCTCTTCGGTTCGAAGAGTTTCAGAGTTATCTGCGTTGCAGTGTGATTCCCCTTATCTGATCTTCCATGCAGATAAGGTAGTTTTGCGTACCAAACCTGGGTTTCTTCCTAAGGTGGTATCCAATAAGAATATCAATCAAGAGATTGTTGTTCCATCACTGTGTCCTAATCCTTCTTCAAAGAAGGAAAGTCTATTACACAATCTTGACGTGGTTCGTGCTTTAAAGTTTTATTTACAAGCTACTAAAGATTTTCGTCAAACATCTGCATTGTTTGTTGTCTACTCTGGACAGAGGAAAGGCCAAAAGGCTTCAGCAACTTCTCTTTCTTTTTGGTTAAGAAGTGTAATCCGCTTAGCTTATGAGACTGCTGGCCAGCAGCCTCCTGTAAGAATTACAGCTCATTCCACTAGAGCGGTGGCTGCCACATGGGCCTTTAAAAATGAGGCTTCTGTTGAACAGATTTGTAAGGCGGCGACTTGGTCTTCGCTTCATACTTTTTCTAAATTCTACAAATTTGATACTTTTGCTTCTTCGGGGGCTATTTTTGGGAGAAAGGTCTTACAGGCAGTGGTGCCTTCCGTTTAAGCGCCTGCCTTGTCCCTCCCTTCATCCGTGTCCTATAGCTTTGGTATTGGTATCCCACAAGTAATGGATGAATCTGTGGACTGGATACACCTTACAAGAGAAAACAAAATTTATGCTTACCTGATAAATTTATTTCTCTTGTGGTGTATCCAGTCCACGGCCTGCCCTGTCATTTTAAGGCAGGTGTTTTTTAATTTTTAAACTACAGTCACCATTGCACCCTATATTTTCTCCTTTCTCTTGCTTGTCTTCGGTCGAATGACTGGGAGGTGGCAGTTAGGGGAGGAGCTATATAGACAGCTCTGCTGTGGGTGATCCTCTTGCAGCTTCCTGTTGGGAAGGAGAATATCCCTCAAGTAATGGATGAATCCGTGGACTGGATACACCACAAGAGAAATAAATTTATCAGGTAAGCATAAATTTTGTTTTTTTGATTATTCCCCTGTTTCAGGTTCCCCTTACATAGAACAGATAAAATAAAATAGTTTATATAGCAAATCTAAAAAATAAAATATTTTCTCATAATGTGAATCATTATCTATCTATCTATCTATCTATCTATCTATCTATCATTCTATCATCTATCTATCTATCTATCTATCTATCTAATGTGAATAATCTATCTATCTATCTATCGATCTATCTATCTCTATCTATCTATCTATCAACCTATCTATCTATCTATCTATCTATCTATCTACCTTTCTTTCTTTCTTTCATCTATCTATCATCTATTTTGTGCAAAGATCTTTATAATATGGAAGACAATGCCTTTATTCAATAACCAATAAAGTAACATATTGGATAGTAACACATATAAGATTCCGCTACGCCTCGCAGGGCATTTTAATTGATCCTTGAAATGAAATGAAAAGAGAAAATGAATAACAACAACATAATTTTTAACATTTCATATTAAATATGTGCTCAAAAAAAGAAAAGATTGCAACTTTTGCTTGTTACCGTATTGGATTTTTCTAATTGTCTTGAGCGATCGGGGTGCTTTATTATTGATCATATTAAGTGGCTTTGAAAAATCACCAGGGGGGAGATGGGGGGAAGAAAAAAAAAGAAAAAAAAAAAAAGGAAAAAACAACCCGGACTCCTGTTGTGCGAAGTATTGATTTTATGATAGGAAGGGTCTAGGTTACCAAATTCCTATTAAAACCAGTTCCGAATGTCTAAATGGATATATTAAATAATCTGTTTCTTTCTTTGGAAAAGTTTTAATGAGTAGTGACCATTTCAGAAAAAAATTACAAACATCTCGGGTATCATGTATATTTGCATTTAATTGTTACAAAATCCATTGTTTTTTCATACAGTTCCTGATTTCTTGAATACTAGGTGCCAAAGGTTCTTTCCATTTTTTTAATTAAATATCTAGTTGCTAAAATGGCAATGTTGAGAATTTTTTTCTTACTGGGAGGAATACTTCCTTCTGTTCTAAGAAATAATATGCTTTAAGACGAAAGATCCAGGTGAGAAATCCCCACCTTTTTATTCAGCCAGTACTCTAGTTTAAGCCAAACAGATCTAATTTTTGGCCAGTCCCATAACATATGCTTTAGATTCGCCGCATTTAGCGAGTATTTCGGACATTTGTTAAAGTGAGGATACCGGTATTTATGCCCCTTTTCGGGCGTGTAGTATGTCATATGTAACAGTTTAATATGAGATTCTCTCCATGTGGAGGAGAGAGTAGTTCGGCTAAGTTCGATAATGGATGTTTGCATGTTACAGCCTTCCGTTGGGGCCAATCCGAAAACCGGTGCCCATTTAGACTCAATTTTTGTTATATTACTGGGACCTTTATGTGAGTTTTATATTTGATAGCATAGAGATATTGACATCTGATCATTTTTCACTAATGCTAACCAATTATCTAAAGGTCCCCAAGACCAATTCCAACCAGAGTAATTTATTAACTTCTCTGCATAATGTCTTGCCTGTAAGTAAGCAAAGAAATCCTTTTGAGGGAGGCCATGTTCCTCCCTAAGAACTGCAAATGTTTTAATGCATCTCCCTGTTATATCCATTAATTGAGCCACCTTATCCAGGCCATCAGTTTTCCATCTTTGGAAAAGTGCTGATTGTAGACCTGCCTGGAATTGGGGGTTCCCGGTTAACGGTAGGTGCTTAGAGACCTTCCCATCTATCCCCAGGAAATTGCAGATCTTCCACCATGCCTTGATTGGATTAAGTATAGACCCAAGTTTCTTTATTTCAGTTGGGATTTCTCCAATTTTTGCATGTATTACGGCTATAGGAAGAAATGGAAAAGTGGGATGTAAGCCCACCTATATTCCAGGAGATCATTTTACAACTCTTTTCTATATCTGCTGTTTATAAAAAAAAAAAAATAAAAAAAAAAAAGGGAAGAAAAATAATTCTGTGTAACTATTAAACATATATAATAACAAAATGTGCTCCCCTGATCGCCCATGGCCCTAATTCCTACCCCGAAGGCCAATGACATCCACAACCAAGGCATCAACCCTACGTAAGGACTGAGCCTTGTAAAAGGAAGAGGCAAAATAGATAGAATAATAAGAAAGGTCAAATTTGCTAGAAACATTTAAGATTTATAATAATCCTAATTGGCCCCAGCATTTAACTTGGGGGTAACATCTGTGCAATAAATTTGTCTGCATCCCTGGCTGATTTAAAGGGACAGTCTACACCAAAAATGTTCTTATTTAAAAAGATAGATAATCCCTTTATTACCCATTCCCCGTTTTTGCATAACTGACACAGTTATATTAATATACTTTTTACCTCTGTGATTACCTTGTATCTAAGCCTCTGCAGACAGCCTCCTTATCTAAGTGCTTTTGACAGACATGCAGTGTAGTCAATCAGTGAAGACTCCTAAATAACTTCACGGGAGTGAGCACAATGTCATCTGTATGACACACATGAACTAACACTGTCTAACTGTGAAAAACTTTCAAAATGCTCTGAGCTAAGAGGCGGTTTTCAACGGTTTCGAAATCAGTTTGAGCCTACCTAGGTTTAGCTTTTCAAAAATACCACCAAGGGAACAAAGCAAATTTGATGATAAAAGTAAATTGGAAAGTTGTTTAGAATTGCATGCCCTATCTGAATCATGAAAGTTTAGTTTTGACTTTACTGTCCCTTTGAAGAAGTGTATATTATTATCAATTGTTATTTTCAATTTGGCTCGATATATTAAGGTGGCTTGAAGTCCCGAATTAATCAGTCTGGTGCATATCGGAGATAACTCCTGCCTCTTTGCTGACGTTTCAGCCGAGAAATCCGGAAAAAGCATTATTTTAGCATTGCTTAAAAAAATAGGTTGTTTTTTTCTAAAATATTGTAGTAGTACGAATTTGACTTGGTAGTTTAATGCTTTAGCAATAATTGGCCTAGGCCTGGATTTCCCTTTTTCCGTATTTGGCCATCCTAACCTGAAGGCTCTTTCTATTACAATTTGTGGATATGTTTGTGGTATTTGTAGTAACTGCGGTAATGTGACTGTTAATAGTCTGTTTAGATCTTCATATTGTTTTCCTTCGGGGACCCCTATTATTCTGATATTGTTACTTCTCGCACAATTTTCTAGGTCTTCTAGTTTGTTCTGAGTTTTTAGGAGTTTGGAGTTTATGTCTTCTAATTTTGTGTTGTGACTTCCTATGATATCCTCTAAGTTGGATATTCTGTGCTCGGCTTTGGATAGTCTATTACAGAACTGACGTATTTCATTTGTTAGGGAATTAATATCTTGCTTGATCTCATTTCTGAGTACCTCAAACTTGGGAGATAAGGCTTGCATTATGCTAGCCACTAGTAGTTGTGTATCTAATGGTTCTTGTGTCTGCAATATATTGGTACTGCTGGAATGTGTATCCGCTGACATTTCTTGGTTGATCTTGTTTTTGTCCTTCCTTTGTCTTGCTGCCATAACTGAAGGGGAAGTTCTGGCTTGTGCAGTGAAAAATGTATCCATGTGACTGTGATTTTATAGTGAGAAATAAGGATTTCTGCCGTGTGAGAAGGTCCTAGAGGGACAAAGTGGGGGGAGGGGGGGGAAAGAAGAGAGCCCTCCTAGTGGCACATGGTGGGAAGTGAGGGGAAGAAGGGAGAAAAAAAAAGGGGAGGGTGGAGAAGTGAAAAAGTGAAGGGTGTATAATAGTGAAAGCAACGCCGGAAAAAAACAATCAGGTGAAGACAGATACTTACGATTCAATTAGAGGGATTTAATTACTTGGTGGAACCAAAAACAACCAGGATCACCTTTTTTTTACAACTTTTCGCTTTAGGAGTAAGACCAGTGTGTTCTAAGGTTTATTGTTTGGGTATTACTATAATTTGTATAATGACCTGTTATACTTATCTGAAAAATTCTGCTTTGTCTAGCAATTGAAGCCACTAAACTATATGTTAGTACTTTATACCTCCACTCCCCAAGCTTTAAAAAAAATACAAGAATATTTATGTAATCAGCCTAGCTTCCTTTTAACCTTTCATTATACCGTCATAATGTACCATTTTGTGAGCTTATTTCAATAGGAGAATTAAGCCCTTCTATAGAGAGATTTACTTAGTTTTATCCTCAGTATAACAAGAGTGAGTCACATTGCTTAATGTTTGGGTAGTATATCAGAAAAGCTTATAGCTAATATTTAAGTAATCTTAGTTAACAAAGGAAAACACATAACACCATTTTCCAAGAGATCTAAAGAAGAAACATTTTTTTTAGCATTTCTATTTTTTATATAATGCCCAACTGTACTTAATTGAGAGACCCTGTTTTATCTAACAATTCAGGGCACAGAACTATAAATTATTACTTCGGCCCTCCACTCCGCCAGCTTTAGAAGCATACAAAAGTAATAGTATTAGTATCTTGTATAATTTGTTAACATGAACCTTATTTCTTCCAACACATTATTTTGCCCTTAAATTATACACCCATAGCCTAAGATACTGTAACCTTATTTCAATAGAAATATTGAACCCTTTAATTGGTTATCCTCCTTACATCTAGGGTGGATCACCTTACATAATGTTTAAATCAGAAAAACTTTCTAACTGGCATTTAGGCATTTCTTTTGTTAGCAAATAAGAATATGTGACACCATTCTCCATATACTCTAGATGAAATAACTCTTATAGCAACCAGTATCTATATTACATTAAGCCCAGGGTGAACAACACCTTAACTATGTATCATCTCAGTGTTTCATATCTCAGTGGGGTCCACCACTACGGAAGACAAGCCAAGTCCTGAAACACCCCAAGGCTGGTTCCACTCGAGGCCCGGAAGGAATGTAAAAAAGTACCTGACCCAGTCCGTAGGTTCTGCTCGCCGAGGATTCTAGGACATCCAGAAAACGTCTAACACTCCCACGATGGTCTGGGGCTCCCTCATGCAGCACCAGTGGGAGGGAACTGTTAGGTAAAGTGAGCCGACTACAGGGCTCATACAGCCATAGAACCAAAGGGGAATGCCTGGAGTCAGAAATCTCTGTAACCACACCGGGCGAATCAGACAGGCCTCCTCCTTGCGGCATCTATGTAGGGGAAAAAGAACCACCCTGTTTCCAGGCTAGGTATGATGCCTCTGTAGTATAGCGGTAAGGGACCTCCGCATCACAGCCAATCAGCACCGAGAGCCATCAGGGTAGGGTCGCCCATGACCAGGATCATGCAGGGATGAAGAACCTACAGTAAGCCAGTGTAATTGTAGATGTAAAGTCCAACTTGACTTAAATATCCAGCGGAATAGATGGTAAATTTTGATGAGCACAACTGCTATGATGAACCCCTTCGTGCAGCACTCGTGGGAGGGTCGAAGGCTGAGTTATGCATGAACAGATGGCTTGTTTGTGAAGCCGTCTAAAAAGATATTTTCCTTTCAACTCCCTCTCACAGCATACGTGGGAGGGGGAAGGATTTTTTTCACTTCTCTATTATACCTCTATCCCAAGGATATCATTATAAGATGATAAAGTTGTTCAGTCCTTTAATTTGCTGCAACCTGCAGCTCAGTGCATTGGTACAGCACAGCTGTGATGCTGGTAGCAAGGAAGAATTGCTAAGTGAGCCGCCCAAGGTCTAGGGTGTTCAGCACGGGGTTTCCTGCCAACAGCTCTCTGGAACCAGAGAACAAGCATTGCGTGACCTTACGCTTGTGCTCCTTCCCTCAGCACACCTCTAGAGAATACCAACAGAATACAATTTTAAAAAACTTTCTCTTGTTAGGTGTATCCAGTCCACGGATCATCCATTACTTGTGGGATATTCTCCTTCCCAACAGGAAGTTGCAAGAGGATCACCCACAGCAGAGCTGCTATATAGCTCCTCCCCTAACTGCCATATCCAGTCATTCTCTTGCAAGCTCTCAACATAGCTGGAGGTAGTTAGAGGAAAGTGGTAAAATATAGTTAGTTTTTTCTTCAATCAAAAGTTTATTGTTTTTAAATGGTACCGGAGTGTACTATTTTATCTCAGGCAGCATTTAGAAGAAGAATCTGCCTGCGTTTTTCTATGATCTTAGCAGAAGTAACTAAGATCCACTGCCGTTCTCACATATGTCTGAGGAGTGAGGTAACTTCAGAGGGAGAATGGCGTGCAGGGTATCCTGCAATAAGGTATGTGCAGTTAAGTTTTTCTAGGGATGGAATTTGCTAGAAAATGCTGCTGATACCGGATTAATGTAAGTTAAAGCCTAAATACAGTGATTTAATAGCGACTAGTATCAGGCTTGCTATCAGAGGTATATACTCTGATTAATGTGCAATATAAAACGTTTGCTGGCATGTTTAATCGTTTTTATATATGCTTTGGTGATAAAACTTATTGGGGCCTAGTTTTTTCCACATGGCTGGCTTTATTTTTGCCTAGAAACACTTTCCACTGTTATAGTATAAAAGTTACAGTTGGTGCAGTTAAAATTACAAACTGTGACATTCAGCTTCCCTCAGCAGTCCCCTGCATGCTATAGGACATCTCTGAAAGGCTCAAAAGGCTTCAAAAGTAGGAGCTGTGGCAGTTGTTATGACTGTTTAAAAAACATATTTTTCGTTTTGTTAATCTGTTTTTTGTATTAAGGGGTTAATCATCCATTTGCAAGTGGGTGCAATGCTCTGCTAACTTGTTACATACACTGTAAAAAATTTGTTAGTTTAACTGCCTTTTTTCACTGTTATTTCAAATTTTGGCAAAATGTGTTTCTCTTAAAGGCACAGTAACGTTTTTTTATATTGCTTGTTAACTTGATTTAAAGTATTTTCCAAGCTTGCTAGTCTCATTGCTAGTCTGTATAAACATGTCTGACATAGAGGAAACTCCTTGTTCATTATGTTTAAAAGCCATGGTGGAACCCCATAGGAGAATGTGTACTAAATGTATTGATTTCACTTTAAACAATAAAGATCAGCTGTTATCTTTAAAATAATTATCACCAGAGGATTCTGACGAGGGGGAAGTTATGTCAACTAACTCTCCCCACTTGTCGGACCCTTTGACTCCCACTCAAGGGACTCATGCTAAAATGGCGCCAAGTACATCAAAGACGCCCATAGCGATTACTTTGCAGGACATGGCGGCAATCATGGATAATACCCTTTCAGCGGTATTAGCCAGACTGCCTGAATTCAGAGGAAAGCACGATAGCTCTGGGGTTAGACATAATACAGAGCACGCAGATGTTTTAAGGCCCATGTCTGATACTGCGTCACAATATGCAGAAGCTGAGGAAGAGCTTCAGTCTGTGGGTGACGTATCTGACTCAGGAAAACCTGATTCAGATATGCCTACTTTTAAATTTAAGCTTGAGAACCTCCGGGTGTTGCTTGGAGAGGTTTTAGCTGCTCTGAATGACTGTGACACAATTGCAGTGCCAGAGAAATTGTGTAGACTGGATAAATACTACGCTGTGCCGGTGTGTACTGATGTTTTTTCCAATACCTAAAAGGTTTACAGAAATTATTACTAAGGAGTGGGACAGACCCGGTGTGCCATTTTCTCCCCCTCCTATTTTTAGAAAAATGTTTCCAATAAACGCCACCACACGGGACTTATGGCAGACGGTCCCTAAGGTGGAGGGAGCAGTTTCTACTTTAGCAAAGCGTACCACTATCAGTGTCGAGGACAGTTGTGCTTTTTCAGATCCAATGGATAAAAAATGAGAAGGTTACCTTAAGAAAATGTTTATTCAACAAGGTTTTATCCTGCAGCCCCTTGCATGCATTGCTCCTGTCACTGCTGCTGCGGCGTTCTGGTTTGAGTCTCTGGAAGAGGCCTTTCAGACAGCTACTCCATTGACTGAAATACTTGACAAGCTTAGAACACTTAAGCTAGCTAATTCTTTTGTTTCTGATGCCATTGTTCATTTGACTAAACTAACAGCTAGGAATTCTGGATTCGCCATCCAGGCGCGTAGGGCGCTATGGCTTAAATCTTGGTCAGCTGACGTGACTTCAAAGTCTAAATTACTTTACATTCCCTTCAAGGGGCAGACCCTATTCGGGCCTGGTTTGAAGGAAATTATTGCTGACATTACTGGAGGTAAGGGTCATACCCTTCCTCAGGACAGGGCCAAATCAAGGGCCAAACAGTCTAATTTTCATGCCTTTCGAAACTTCAAGGCATGTGCAGAATCAACTTCCTCTGCTACAAAACAAGAGGGAACTTTTGCGCAATCCAAGCCAGCCTGGAAATCTAACCAGGCCTGGAGCAAAGGCAAGCAGGCCAGAAAGCCTGCTGCTGCCTCTAAGACAGCATGAAGGAACGGCCCCCTATCCGGCAACGGATCTAGTAGGGGGCAGACTTTCTCTCTTTGCCCAGGCGTGGGCAAGAGATTTTCAGGATCCCTGGGCTTTGGAGATCCTATCTCAGGGATATCTTCTGGACTTCAAAGCTCCCCCCCCCACAAGGGAGATTTCACCTTTCGAGATTATCTGTAAACCAGATAAAGAAAGAGGCATTCTTACGCTGCAAGACCTCCTAATAATGGAAGTGATCCATCCAGTTCCACAGATGGAACAAGGACAGGGATTTTATTCAAATCTGTTTGTGGTTCCCAAAAAAGAGGGAACCTTCAGACCATTTTTGGATCTAAAGATCTTAAACAAATTCCTCAGAGTTCTATCGTTCAAAATGGAAACTATTCGGACAATCCTACCTATGATCCAGGAGGGTCAGTACATGACCACAGTGGATTTGAAGGATGCTTACCTTCACATACCGATTCACAAAGATCATCATTGGTTCCTAAGGTTTTCCTTTCTAGACAGGCATTACCAGTTTGTGGCTCTTCCCTTCGGGTTAGCTACAGCCCCAAGAATTTTTACAAAGGTTCTGGGGTCTCTTCTGGCGGTCCTAAGACCACGGTGCATAGCAGTGGCCCCTTATCTAGACGACATCCTGATACAGGCGTCAAACTTCCAAATTGCCAAATCTCATACGGACATAGTGTTGGCATTTCTGAGGTCGCATGGGTGGAAAGTGAACAAGGGAAAGAGTTCTCTATCACCCCTCACAAGGGTTTCCTTCCTAGGAACTCTGATAGATTCTGTAGAAATGAAAATTTACCTGATGGAGTCCAGGTTATCAAAGCTTCTAAATTCCTGCCGTGTTCTTCACTACTTTCCGCGCCCTTCGGTGGCTCAGTGCATGGAAGTGATCGGCTTAATGGTAGCGGCAATGGACATAGTGCCATTTGCGCGCCTACAACTCAGACATCTGCAATT
Organism: Bombina bombina; assembly: GCF_027579735.1. Taxonomy (NCBI): domain Eukaryota; kingdom Metazoa; phylum Chordata; class Amphibia; order Anura; family Bombinatoridae; genus Bombina; species Bombina bombina. The sequence goes on from NC_069502.1 coordinate 595,281,315, forward strand.
ATGCATGCTCAGTCAGTGGAATGGGGATTACACAGATTTGTCCCCTCTGCTAAATCTGGATCAAGAGACCAGAGATTCTCTTCTCTGGTGGCTATCTCGGGTCCATCTGTCCAAAGGTATGACCTTTCACAGGCCAGAATGGACAATTGTAACAACAGATACCAGCCTTCTAGGTTGGGGTGCAGTCTGGAATTCCCTGAAGTCTCAGGGATCGTGGACTCAGGAGGAGAAACTCCTCCCAATAAATATTCTGGAGTTAAGAGCAATATTCAATGCTCTTCTAGCTTGGCCTCAGTTAGCAACCCTGAGTTTCATCAGATTTCAGTCGGACAACATCACGACTGTGGCTTACATCAACCATCAAGGGGGGACCAGGAGCTCCCTAGCGATGTTAGAAGTCTCCAAGATAATTCGCTGGGCAGAGACTCACTCTTGCCATCTATCAGCGATCCATATCCCAGGTGTAGAGAACTGGGAGGCGGATTTTCTAAGTCGTCAGACTTTTCATCCGGGGGAGTGGGAACTCCATCCGGAGGTGTTTGCTCAATTGGTTCATCGTTGGGGCACACCAGAATTGGATCTCATAGCGTCTCGCCAGAATGCCAAGCTTCCTTGTTACGGATCCAGGTCCAGGGACCCAGAAGCGACGCTGATAGATGCTCTAGCAGCACCGTGGTTCTTCAACCTGGCTTATGTGTTTCCACCGTTTCCTCTGCTCCCTCGACTGATTGCCAAAATCAAACAGGAAAGAGCATCAGTGATCTGATCGCGCCTGCGTGGTCACGCAGGACCTAGTATGCAGACCTGGTGGACATGTCATCTTTTCCACCTTGGCCTCTGCCTCTGAGACAAGACCTTCTACTACAAGGTCCTTTCAATCATCCAAATCTAATTTCTCTGAGACTGACTGCCTGGAGATTGAACGTTTGATTTTATCAAGGCGTGGCTTCTCCGAGTCAGTCATTGATACCTTAATACAGGCACGAAAGCCTGTAACCAGGAAAATCTACAATAAGATATGGCGCAAATATCTTCATTGGTGTGAATCCAAGAATTACTCATGGAGTAAGGTTAGGATTCCTAGGATATTGTCCTTTCTCCAAGAGGGTTTGGATAAAGGATTATCAGCTAGTTCTTTAAAGGGACAGATTTCTGCTCTGTCTATCCTTTTGCACAAGTGTCTGGCAGAGGTTCCAGACGTCCAGGCATTTTGTCAGGCTTTGGTTAGAATTAAGCCTGTGTTTAAAACTGTTGCTCCTCCATGGAGATTAAACTTGGTTCTTAAGGTTCTTCAAGGAGTTCCGTTTGAACCCCTTCATTCCATTGATATCAAACTTTTATCTTGGAAAGTTCTGTTTTTGATGGCTATTTCCTCGGCTCGTAGAGTCTCTGAGTTATCAGCTTTACAATGTGATTCTCCTTATCTGATTTTCCATACAGATAAAGTAGTTCTGCGTACAAAACCTGGGTTTTTACCTAAGGTAGTTTCCAACAAGAATATCAATCAAGAGATTGTTGTTCCATCATTGTGTCCTAATCCTTCTTCAAAGAAGGAACGTCTTTTACATAATTTGGACGTAGTCCGTGCTTTAAAGTTTTACTTACAAGCGACTAAAGATTTTCGTCAAACATCTTCCCTGTTTGTTGTTTACTCTGGACAGAGGAGAGGTCAATAGGCTTCGGCAACCTCTCTTTCTTTTTGGCTTCGGAGCGTAATACGCTTAGCCTATGAGACTGCTGGACAGCAGCCCCCTGAAAGGATTACAGCTCATTCTACTAGAGCTGTGGCTTCCACCTGGGCCTTTAAAAATGAGGCTTCTGTTGAACAGATTTGCAAAGCGGCAACTTGGTCTTCGCTTCATACCTTTTCAAAATTTTACAAATTTGATACTTTTGCTTCTTCAGAGGCTATTTTTGGGAGAAAGGTTCTACAGGCAGTGGTCCCTTCCGTTTAAGTACCTGCCTTGTCCCTCCCTTCATCCGTGTACTTTAGCTTTGGTATTGGTATCCCACAAGTAATGGATGATCTGTGGACTGGATACACCTAACAAAAGAAAACATAATTTATGCTTACCTGATAAATTTATTTCTCTTGTGGTGTATCCAGTCCACGGCCCGCCCTGTCCTTTTAAGGCAGGTCTAAATTTTAAACTACAGTCACCACTGCACCCTATGGTTTCTCCTTTCTCGGCTAGTTTCGGTCGAATGACTGAATATGGCAGTTAGGGGAGGGGCTATATAGCAGCTCTGCTGTGGTTGATCCTCTTGCAACTTCCTGTTGGGAAGGAGAATATCCCACAAGTAATGGATGATCTGTGGACTGGATACACTACAAGAGAAATAAATTTATCAGGTAAGCATAAATTATGTTTTCTGATGTTAATTTTGTTATTGAAGTGGCTGACAAAATCTTGAGCTGAGAGAGAAGTTGTATTAGTAGGTGGAGGTGAGCAGAGAAGAGTATTGAATGTGGAAAACAGATGTTTTGGGTTAGAGGAAAGAGTAGAGATGAGATTAGAGAAGTATTGTTGCTTATAAAGATTAAGGGCAGAATAGTAGGATTTCAATATGAACTTGTAGTGAAGAAAGTCAGCTGAACTCTGAGATTTCCTCCAGTGTCAATCAGCAGTATGGAAACATCTGCGTAGGTACCATGTCAGAGGAATATGACACGGCTGAGGATGAGAGTGTGGTTTCTGAGCTATGGTAGGATGGGCCAGATTGTCAATGACTAATGTAAGGGTGGAGATATAGTGGCAGATATATTGGTCAGGGCAGGAAAAGGAGATGATGGAAGAGAGGAGAGGTTCAAGAGAGCTAGCAAGCTGTTGGTGATCTAATGACTTAATGCTTCTGTGAAGTTTGGTGTGAGGGGTAGAGGGAGGGGGAGTTGTAGGGAGGGAAGTGATGTTGCAAGTTAGAAGATGATGGTCAGAAAGAGGAAAATAGGAGTTTGTGAAATTTGAGTGCATAGATAGCTGAAAATCAGATCAAGGCAGTGACCATCTTTGTGAGTGGGAGAGTCAGTCCATTGTGACATGCCAAGGGAGGAAGTAAGTTGCAGAAGTTTTTTTGCAGAGGAGGCAGTGGGATTGTCAAGAGGGATGTTGAAGTCACCAAGAATGAGTGCAGGGGTGTCTGAGGAAAGGAAATAAGGAAGCCAGGCAGCAAGGTGATCTAAAAATTGATTTGGAGAGCCAGCTGTGTGGTATATGACTGCAACACGTATAGAGAGGGGAGAAAATAAACTAATCAAGTGGGCTTCAAATGAAGAAAATATGAGGGAAGAGAAGGGCTGTATTTGTTGAAAGGTGCAACAAGAGAAAAGTAAAATACCAATACCACCTCCTTGTCTATTGCCAGACCTAGAAATGTGGCTGAAATGGAGACCCCCATGTGACAGTGTAGCCGTGGATGCTGTGTCTAAAGCCGAGAGCCACGTTTCTGTAAGAGCCAGAAGGTTAAGAGAGTGAAAGATAAAGAGATCATGGATAGAAGTGAGCTTGTTGCAAACAGAGCGAGAGTTCCAGAGTGCACAAGTGAAGGGGGTGGTGGTTTTAGATACAATAGGAATGAGATTAAAGTTACCAGAAATTTGTTTTTGAAGTCTATTGAAAGGCACACTTGCTAGTATGAGCAAGAGGGAGAGTGAAATGAGATGAGATGCAGATTTGCAGTAATGTTTTCGGGCTCAAGTGCAAGGGGGAGAGTCTTTAGGAATGGGGAAGTTCCTGAATACAAAAGTAAGGTGAGGTTAAGAGAGATGGGCTGATGAACAGTGCAGGTGGTGAGGGGGAAGGAGTAATAGAATAAAGTAGTTTGTTATAGAGACCAAAGCTAGCAAAAATGAATGTGAAGATATTGAGCATTATAACAAACTAAGCAAACAGTGGATAAAACACAGTGTTATAACAGAACTTGTCCAATCCTTGTTTAATTCTTGTGTAATTATTTTGCCCAATTGTTAGTGTCTTGTTAATGAACATATGATGTTACAATAATGCTATCTAACCTGCATTGATAAACCCTGCATTGCTTCACCTTAGCAGTGCAAAATTTATAGGCCAGACAATTCTGCTGATTGCAATAAATTAGGTAATGACATGATCAAAGACAGTCAAAAGGCCAATTGTGAAAGTTTGATTCAAGGTGAGATAAGTCAAAATAACAGACAAAAGAATTACACAGCTTGGGCACTTTACACAGCCCCTTCCTTTGGGTAACCAAGTAGATTTATTTTCATAGCAAAATATGGGGTCTGTGTGTACCAATAAATCTCTCAATTTTTTCCCTTTCTTGTAGGCTATCCGTGGTGGTTGTATATTACTGAATGGTAGGGAATCATCTAATGTAATGATATCCAAGTTGAACCTAATAATTTCTGCTATTATTGAACTACAACTGTCATACTAACAATTATAAGTCCAGTTAATGCTGATCAGCCTTCTACCATATATATACACACACACACACATATATATATATACACACATACTGTATATATATATATATATATATATATACACACACACATACTGTATATATATATATATATATATATATATATATATATATATATATATATATGTATATATAGTATCTAGGTAATCCCCACGCCTGGCTTCAATGATATAGGGGTTACCAAAAAGCAGGCGAAAATGCAGAAATATTCCAAAAAAAGCCTTTATGAAATAAGTAGAAAGACAAGGGCCTTAACCCATGACATTTCGGCTCTTGCAGGAGCCTTCCTCAAATGGAGGCCGTGAAGACATATTAAGTACCACAGAACCCCAAACTTAAATACCATAAACAATTTACCTGAGACCAATCAGTTGATCCTGAGAGGGACTGTGCATCACTCCCCTCAAGGCCACTACACCTCATGCTGAGACACAATGCGCTGAGTACTGACATCATCAGTCCGCACCGGCCCAATCAGATAGCAGCATGATGAGTTGCCATAGCAATAGGGTAAGCAAACAGACCCGAACCTATAAACTGGATGATAGTGTAAGATCACGTCATAACTATCCTGAGCAGTAATATCAACAGGGAAAACTATTGTACCACAAGGAAATAAAATGCATACACAACATGTAATTATATATCATTACAAATATATATCACCACAGCGCATTAATATCACTGATGTGACATAAATACAGCAATACAATCTATACCCCACGGTATCAATGTGACTGCTAACTTGGAGTGACATCAACCTACATCAACCTAAATTAACCATATAGCTATAGGGTAAACTAAAACCCCTTTTATGTCTCAAGGAATAAGTAGAAACTAAAAGAAGTAGAAGACTCCTGCAGTCCCTTTATTTTCTATAACAACAGCCAAAATCTATGATGGTGTTCAGTCCCCTAGGGGAAACCGTGTCCAATTTGAAGATCCATCTGGCTTCCAGGCGTAATAGGGCCTGTGCCCTGTCTCCACTGTGCCTGAGGTGTGGAACATGGTCTATAAGCATTGTTCTGAGAGATGATACTGGGTGCCCCACATCCAGAAAGTGCCTGGCAACTGGCTGGTCTGAGTGGCCCTTCTCAATCACTTGCCGTATTGCTGATTTGTGATTGGCAAGTCATTCCCGGAAGGGGGTTACCATCTTTCCAATATAGTAATGGGAACAGGGGCAAATAATAGAATATACTACATACTCATATGTACACGTCAGTCTATGTTTGATGGTGTACCTCCTATTTGTATGTGGGTGATGGAAGTTGTTACATCTGATCAGGCTGTTACACGTCACACAACTTCCACAGTGAAAACACCCCTGTCTCCCTTTGGGTAACCACATCCGTTTCTCATAACAATGAGTAGGATCGATGAAAACCAATAAGTCTTGCAAGTTCTTAGCCCTCTTGTACACCATCCGTGGTGGTGGAGAATCATAAAATGAGAGACTAGTGTCCTTTGATACAACGATCCAGTTGTTTTTAATGGTAGTGGCCACAATTTCTGAGCCCGGAGTGAAAGTAGTGATGAAGTACAAATGGTTAACATCAATGCTCTGTTGTTTCCAAATGGTTAGGCCCTCATGGGTCCATTGTTCAGCAGTCCTGCATTGCTGAGTAATCAACTTCTGGGGATACTCCGTTGAAGAAACTGCTGTGCCATCTCTGTTAATTGGCTCTTCTTGCGGGAGATTTCGGTATTGTTGCATATGGCCCGCAGGTGCTGCAAGGAGCTGACCCCATTCTTTTGTAAATTAGGATGGAAACTATCATAATGCAGAATTGAATTTGTATCTTTAGCTTTCTGGTATAGGGTAGTTTGCAGACTATAGCCTATGTCTGTGGGGAGCTTAAAGATCTCCAAATCCAAAAAGTATATTTTATTCAAATCCCATTCAATTTTAAACCTGATAGAAGAGTCAAGGGTATTTAAAGTGTTAAACCACTCCAGAAGGGCTTCTGGAGTGCCGCTCCAAATCAAAAAGTCATTGTCTATATACTGATGATAAAATTTGAGTTCTGCTCAGAGAAAATATTGCACTGCTCATACATTGCCATGTATATATTGGCATAAGATGGGGCCATATTTGACCCCATCGCAGTGCCTAAGGTCTGTAAGAAATAATCATTCTCAAATCTGAAAAACTTTTACTCTAAGCAGAACTCCATCAACTGGAGGAGGAATTAAATGGGGGGATCTGTGTAGTGTACATTATTAATTAACCTTTTTTGACTATTTCTATACTGTGTTGGTGAGGTGCGACTGTGTACAGACTCACAACATTCATCGTGACAAGAATGTCAGTGTCCTGACCATGTTCCAAATGCTTTAACAGATTGATGAGTTCAAATGAGTCTCTTAAGTGTGATTTGGTGTTCTGATAGCTGTCTGTGTGCTTCTTGTCTGTACTGTGTGTAATCAAGTACCACCATAGCCCCTCCTTTATCGGGAGGCCGGATAACTATATCCCTGTCAGAGGATAGGGATTTAATAGCATCCCTTTCAGTCATACTCAGGTTATCTCTACTCGGTGGAATAGCCTTGTGTATGTCAGACACGGTAAAAGTACAAATTTGATTAAATGTTTTATTGACATGTGGATGTTAGTGGTCTCAAAGACATTTGTGGCTTTAAAGGGTTTAGCCACATAATGCCCCTTATCCTTAAAAAAATCTTTAAGTTTAAATTGTCTTTGAAACCTACCCATGTCCACATGTAAATCAAACAGGTCACACTTTGGTTTTGGAACAAATTACAACCCCTTATTCAGTACTCTCAGCTCATCTTCTGTTAGAATATGTGAGCTGAGATTATACACTATTGTTTGTTCTATTTTTGGGTGTTCTTTCTTTTTGCGCCTTCCCCTTCTTATGTACAGTATCTGTGTCTGGACCCTGGGGTAAAGGGGGCTTCTGTGCAGATCTTGTGCTCACACCTGTTTGGGGCTGTAGTTGTGTCACTGTCTGTGTGTCACCATCAAAGGAATCACCTCCACTACTGTCAACTGTAGTAAAGATGATTATGTGTCTAGTTCTGTTAAAAGGTTTTCTACGACTATAGGTGGGAGTGTTATCCTTTACATATAACCATCTATATACCCTTTTCTCTCTGTAGTCATTCTCTACAGTCGCAAACTTTTTGTTTTTAAATGTCAACAATTCCTGTTTAAATTTGTCAATTTGTGTCTTCACTTTTGAAACCCAGTCAGTCCCAGTGTCTGAAGTGAGTACATTCAAAAGTGTATCTTTAACTGTAGCAATCTCATGTTTCACTATCGCTTTCAGTCTAGAAACCTCCTCAATTACAAGGAACATGAGGTCATAGGAACACTTACTCTCACACCATCTCCTGCAAAACTCAATGTTTCTACGCCCTAATGTGGGTATATTCTTGACCCTAAACCCTCTAGGTATAAATCTGAGTTTGTGATACTTAGACAGATATACTGCATGCAAATAAAAACATATTTCTTTTTTCTAAAACAACTGGATTGTTGTTTCAAAGGACACTAGTCTCCCATTTTGATTTCCCACCACCATGGAAGGTGTACAAGAGGGCTAGGAACTTTTTGGTTATGAGAAACAGATGTGGTTATCCAAAGGGAAACAGGGGTGTTTTCGCTGTGGAAGTTGTGTGACGTGCAACAGCCTGATTAGATGTAACAACTTCCATCACCCACACACAAATAGGAGTAACACCATCAAACATAGACTGACATGTACATCTGAGTATGTAGTATATTCTATTATTTGCCCCTGTTCCCATGACTATATTGGAAAGATGGTAACCCCCTTCCAGGAACGACTTGCCAATCACAATCAGCAATACGGCAAGTGCTTGAGAAGGGCCACTCGGACGAGCCAGTTCCCAGGCACTATCTGGATGTGGGGAACCCAGTATCATCTCTCAGAACGATGCTTAAAGACCATGTTCCACGCCATGTTCCACGCCTCAGGCACAGTGGAGACAGGGCACAGGCCCTATTATGCCTGGAGGCCAGATGGATCTTCAATTTGAAAATGGTCTCCCCTAGGGGACTGAACACCACCATAGATTTTGGCTGTTGTTATAGAAAATAAAAGGACTGCGGGAGTCTTCTCATTCTTTTAGTTTCTACCTATTCTTTGAGACATGAAAGGGGTTTTAGTTTCCTCCTGTAGCTATATGGTTAATTTAGGTTGATGTCACTCCAAGTAAGCGGTCACGTTGATACCGTAGGGTATAGATTGTATTGCTGTATTTCTGTCACATCAGCAATGTTGATGCACTGTGATGATATATATTTGTAATTATATGTAATTACATGTTGTGCATGCAATTTATTTCACTGTGGTACAATAGTTTTTCCCTGTTAAAATTACCGGATGGTTATGACTGTGATCGTGCACAATCACCCAGTTTATAGGTTTGGGTGTGTTTGTTTGTTTACCCGATTGCTATGTCAAATTATCATGCTGCTATCTGATTGGGCCGGTGCGGAATGATGACATCAGTACTCGGAGCCGAAATGTCATGGGTTAAGGCCCTTGTCTTTCTAATTATTTCATAAAGGCTTTTTTTGGAATATTCCTGTGTTTTTGCCTGCTATTTGGTAACCCTATATCGTTGAAGCCATATATATATATATATATATATATATATATATATATATATATATATATATATATATATATATATATACATACATACATACATACATACATAAAGTCTCTAAGATTGTTTGGCAAGTGTTTAGTGTTGAATTCTTAATGATTCTAAAAAAATAGTTTTAGTGTTAGTTTCTACATGATTTTTAACCGGATGGAAACTACATAATTTAAGAGTTGTATTCTTTTTTTCTTCAATTAACTAAGCAAGTATGCTTCCAGGCATTTTTTCATAAGCACTAAAACAACTTTTGATATGCACACGCTTGTATAGTTTGGTACTTTCAAGACAGAATTTAGCAGCAAGCAAAAATAAATCAAAGACATTAGAAAGACTTGTTTTTTCCATTTATGTTGAGTCTTTTTATGGACAGCATAGACAGCATAGACAGTTGGATGCATGAACTAAAAAGTGGACAAATACATGTAATAGAAAATTGTCTTTTCAGGGATATCTGTGGAGGAACTTCACAGCAGTATACTCTGGTCAATAAAGAACAAAGAAAGAGAGAACAGCAAAGTAAAAGACTTAGATATGATCTGCGCAGAAAAACAAACAAACACATGCTGTTAGATGCATGGGATTTGTGCTTGACAGAACAAAACAGAAAACTCAAAACCTAAACTTCACATTTAAACTTAGTTGATGACATCATAAATTTTTATTCGGCAGCATCACATGTAATATCATACTTTGTTAATGATGTCACTCATCCCAAAAGTATGTAACTCAAGTCAGGGGTACATATTGTACTAATTTTAGATTGATAAAAAGGCTGAGTTAACACTACCCATATAGTTTAAGTCAATGTTTCATCTGGTAAAATTAAACAAATGTTCCATGTTACTAGCATGACATTTGACATGTGACTTCTCTTCTGGTGGCACAGTTAAAGCCTCAAATCAGACCCAGGAGTATATTTATGTAAGTGCGAGCAGACATGATACGATGTAGCGTATCATGTCCGCTGCACATTGATAAATGCTGACAACATATGCTGACGGCATTTATCATTGCACCAGCAGTTCTGGTGTCAAGCAAAGGGAATAAAAAAAGAAATGGACTTATCATCACCAAAAATGAATACTGCAGTAAAAATTATAATGGTGATAATAAGCATATTTGTTTTTATCTCTGCATTGCTTGAAAATATACAGTAGTTAAGTGTTCTTATTTGCAAGCAAGATAATATCTGCCCCATATATGTTTTATAATATAAAAAAAACAACTCATCACAACAAAAATAAATCCCGGGCTAGGGATGTCTGTACTGGTGGCTCTCTAAGATCGATCTGTCCAAGGATATAGGCTTCCTGAGACCTTATTGGGAAAATAGCCCAGTGATTGCTTCTGAGTGCAGAACCACTGGTTCTAGGCCTATGCAAGGTATTTACTTTAAGACCTCAGTAACTAACCTTTTGGGCTGGGGGGCAGTTTCTTTGGAACTCAGGATCTTTGGACTCAGAAGGAGTCTGTTCTCCCAATAAATACCCTAGAGCTGAGAGCTATCTTCTATGCTCTGTTAGCTGGGTTTCATCTAAAACTGGTCCGGTTTATCAGATTCCATTTGGATATCATCACTTTGGTGGCATATATCTACCAGGTAGGAGTTCCTTAGCTATGAAGGAGCTGACTTGCTTTTTTTGGTGAGCAGATCCTCTATAGTGTCTCTTTTCTGTCGTCCACTTCCCAGTGGTAGATTGCTGGAAAGCGAATTATCTCTGCAGGCAGATTTTTATCCAGGGACTGAACCCTTCATCTGGAAGTATTACCCGTGATAAACTTCAGGTGGGGAGTTCTGGATTTGGAGCTAGGGCATCTCGTCTTTTACCAAGCCTCCAGACTACAGATCGAGATTAAGGGATCTGCAAGCAGCTCTTGGTCAAAGCTCTGGCGGCTCTATTGGACTTCGGTCTAATTTCCTGTTACCTCCGTTTGCCCTCCTGTATTGAATGTTAATTGTATCTAGCAGAAGCAGGCTTCGTGATATAGGAGTAGTTTTTTTCTCATGTGTGGCTTTGCAGAAGTTTTTTGCCTAAATTCTCTGAATCTGACTGCCTGGAGATTTAACACCTAGGGGCCTATTTATCATATGTCTTGCGGACCTGATCCGACAGTGAAGATCAGGTCCGCAAGACATTGCTGAATGCGGAGAGCAATATGCTCTCCGTATTCAGCATTGCACCAGCAGCTCACAAGAGCTGCTGGTGTAATGCCGCCCCCTGCAGACTCGCGGCCAATGGACCACCAGCAGGGGTTGTCAATCAATCCGATCGTACTCGATCGGGTTGAATTCCGGCGATTCCTGTCCCACTGCTCAGAGCAGGCGGACAGGGTTATGGATCAGCGGTCTTTGTGACCGCTGCTCCATAACTTGTGTTTCTGGTGAGTCTGAAGACTCACCAGAAACACGGGCCATCAAGCTCCGTTCGGAGCTTGATAGATAGGCCCCAGAGTCTCTACATCTCTACAATGCCTGGAAGACTTGCCAGATGTTCATTCTGTTGGTCAGGCCTTGGTCAGAATCAGGCCTGTGTTTAAACCTGTTGTTCCTCCATGGAGCCTTAATCTTGTTCTTAAATTCTACAGCAGACTCAGTTTGAGCATCTGTACTCAGTTGATTTTAGTCGTTATCTTAGAGAGTTGTTGTTATTCTCACTATTTCTCTGCTCACAGAGTTTCTGAGTTTTCGGTTCTGCAGTGTGCTTTTCCTTATCTTATTTCCATGTGGATAAGAAGGTCCTTCATTCTAAGTTGGAATTTTTTCCCAAGGTAGTTTTGGATAGCATCGTCAATCAGGAATTTGTTGTTCTTTCGTTGGTCCTAATCCTTCTTCTCAGAAGGAATTCCTGTTGCATAACCTGGATGTTGTCCATGCTCTAAAATTGTATTTTCAGGCGACTAGGATTTTAGGCTTTCTACTGCCCTGTTTGTTGTTTTCTCTGGTAAATGTAAGGGTCAGAAGGCCACTTCTTTCTTTTTCTTGGTTGAGACATGTTGTCCGGGTGGCTTATGAGACAGCTGAACAAAAGCCTTTTGAGAGAATTACAGCTCATTCCACTAGGGCTGTCTCTTCTTCCTGGGTCTTCAAATATGAAGCTTTGGTGGAACTAATCTGCAGAGGCCACTTGGTCCTCGAGTCATTGCATACCTTCTCCAAATTCTACTGATTTGTTTCTTTTAGCTTCGACTGAGGCTTCTTTTGGGAGGTGAGTTCTTCAATAGGTGATGCCTTCTGTTTAGGTCTGCCTGTTTTATTCTCCCGCCCTTCCATTCTGTTTCCTCTAGCTTGGGTATTGGGTACCACTAGTAATTAGAATGGATTTGTGGACTCCCCATGCCATTGGAAATAAAATAAAATTTATGGTTACCTGATAAATTATTTTCTTTCCTGGCATGGAGAGCCCACGACCCGCCCTTAATTTGATTTAAGACGGCTTTTTTTGTATAAACATCAGGCACCTCTATACCCTTGGGTCACCGTCTCTTTCCTTATTCCTTCAGCTGAATGCCTGGGGATTATGGGAAGTAGGAGTGATAATTAACAGCTCTGCTGGGGTGTTCTTTGCCTACTCCTGCTTGCCAGGAGTTGAATATCCCACTAGTAATTAGAATGGATTTGTGGACTCTCCATGCCAGGAAAGAAAATGATTTATCAGGTAAGCATAAATGTTGTTATTTTAAGAAAATATATCTGCAATGACATATATGAATAGAAATGCCACATGCAAACACTATACTGCCTTGCTAAGCACATTTTGTTCAAATATTTATTCCTTTAATTACCCCACTGCCCATTCAATTAACCCTTCTTGCCAAAAATGGTTTGACTAACTTTTCATTTTCTGTTAGTTTACAGTTTTTTGTTTATTTAGTATACACAGATGTTTAACTTCAGCCCTTGGGGGCCACAGCTGAAGTTTTCAAAACATATACAAGTACTTCTTTTAATGTAAACTCTGCTCAAACAAGGAGCCTCTTATAATACAGACTAAAATCAGCAATAGAGTCTGAACAATAACTGTTGTATCTACTGCAAAAGAACCAGGGCCTTCACAATCACTACTACTATTGTGTGTATGGCCTCTCCTTTGTACTCACTTTCCTGTCTGTAAGAAATGGCAGAAAACGTGCTTATGATTCAGACATCATATAGGCATAAAATGAATATAAATATAGGCTGCAGGGTGCATACATCTGACCTGAGGTCTCATTTAGGCATATGCAGGGTTACAACAACCATGCTTCATGGGCATATCTTAAGTTCAAAGTTTGTGTTGGCCATCATGCAATATTATGTCTCATATTTTGGGAGAGTAAATATTTATTATTCTTTCTATTTTTCTCTATACATAAATATATATGTTTCAATAATATTAAAAGGGACATGAAACCCAAAAATTGTCTTTCATTATCCAAATGGAAAATACAATTTCAAACAACTTTCCAATAGACTTTATATAATATAAATAGTTTTTTTCTTTGTATCCATTGTTGAAAAGCATACCTAGGTTGTCTCAAGCTGCAATGCACTTCTAGGAGCTAGCTGCTGATTGGTGGCTGCACATATAGGGCTCTTGTTATTGGCTTATCAGATGTATACAGCTAGCTCCCAGCAGTGCAATGCTGCTCATAAAAAAAAATACCAAGAGATTGAAGCAAATTTGATAATAGAAGTAATTTGCAAAGTTGTTTAAAATTGTATGCTCTATCTGAATTATGAACTATTTAGTGTTATTGCTTGTGCACGAATACCGCCAGAAGTAAACTTTTAATGGGTGCGTGTATTACATGTTGATTCGATCGGGTATTCGATCGGGTATTCGATCACATATTCGATCGGGTTAAATTGCGGAGATGTCTGTCCGCCTCCTCAGAGCAGGTGGACAGGTTATGGAGCAGTGGCCTTTTACAGAGCTTGATAAATGGGCCCCATAGACTTCAATGGAGTGCATTTTTAAAAAAAAAAACAAAAAAACTAACACTTATTGCTCGCATGCTAACCCAACATTGCGTTAGACTAAGTGCGCGCAACCCAAAGGTAGTTATGCATATTTTAAATTCCAATGTTGTTCACATAGAAGAAAAAGTTATTTTGATTGTTATATATATATTTCTATGTATATATGTGGGTTTTTTTATCTTTGTAAAATATAAACAGTATCTAGACCTATATATCTAGACCTATATATCTAAGTATACAGGTTTAGATATATACTTTACATATACATATTGGAATATATATTTGAAAATAAAAAGAACATTTTCTCCTATGTGAAGGACATTGGAATGTAAAATATTTACATTAAATACATAATAAACCACTTTATAAAATATTAAAATTGATTAAAATGATTATTATTTGAGTGGAAATGGTTTCAAGGTATGTGTGTATGTACTGTATATATATATATATATATATATATATATATATATATATATATACAATCTAATTAATAGCTTTGCTAACATGAAATAGCAACATGAAAAACACTTTTTACTTAGGGCCTGATTCAAAAGCTCACTGACATGGAGAGAAATCATGCAAAATATTTGGGATTTTTGTTAGAACTAATATTGTAATGTAGGTGTCTCTCCTTCACATCAAGAACCCTGCACAGTGAGATAAATTTTTTTCATATTATTAAGATTCTTGTTTCTAACATTTTTTAGGGACCTCTCTGTACTGATGAGATGACGAGATGTCTTAGATCATCTCACCTGAGAGGAGAGCTTTTGAATATCAGGCCCTTTGAGATCAGGTTATTTGAAAGATGTACTCACATTTGCCAGACACAAGCCTATATTTATCAAAGCAATTCACATTTATACATGCATCAATATATGCTCATAATACTCGTGTAGTCAAGATCTCTGATTTGTCAAGTAGTGTACCTCTTTCTCCCATGGCGCTGTATTAAATAACAATGTGTATTTGTGAAAGATCAATTTTACTGATCTCAAATGCACAAAGCCTAATCCAATCAGATTCTCATAGTTATCATGCTGTGATGTACAGCAATGTGTATTTGCCACCTTGTTTGTCTCAAACACCATAGAACACAATAATCTTGAAGTTGAGTCAATAAAGTTGCCCTAGGAAAATTCACAACTAGAAGTCTATATTAAATTGTGTAATCAGAACCAGGTTAATTAAATTACCATAAATAAGAAACAATATCAAGTTAAAAAGTTTTAAGAATGGAAGTATTTGCTGTAGAAGCAATCTTACTACTGCTACGGCGCAGAAGGGGATGTCTTGCTCTTCAGCAGCGACAAGACATTAGCAGTGAAAGACAGCACGTAAAAGTGCCAAGATTATTTTTTCCCCATGGTGGTTAGGAAGCTCTCACAGAGGGAGCATGAAATATTTCAGCATTTCAGTCTGTCATGGCAATCCATTTTGATTTTTTTTCCATTTATTATTAGATTTTACATAAGCAAAAACACATAACATAAAAATAGAAAATTTATACAATGGTTACATTGAGGTCATATAATTGAAGCAAGGAAAAGTATATATTTAATACATAGCTCACATATTGCCAAGTTTTGAGTGCGTAAAGTCCACAAGCAGTTGTCTTGCTACAGGCTGAAAAACAATGGTATTTTGTATTGAGACCTTCATTCACTTATGTATTATTTGTGCCATAAGGAAGAATTATGAAGTATTTTGTCTTGAGTTGTTATATTCACCCAGTGGAAAACTAACAAGTAGTAATCAGACATTTTGGATGTTGTTTGGATGTTTTGATTTGTATCTATCTAAAGAGAGGTTAGAGGTCACCTTCCTGCACCATTCTATCTTTGAGGGTACTTTAGATTGTTTCCAATAAGTTAGTATGAGTGCTTTTGCACTATTGACCATAATTTGAAATAGCATTGTACGTAACTTACATGGGATATATGAATATTTGTTTAATAGGAAAATTAATGGGTCTCTGAGGATGGTTTTTTTTAAGACAATAAACCATTCGTCAGGTCCACCAAATATGGGTAATGGTACCCGTTTCTCCACATCCTCTCCAACAGGAGCTGTCTAAATGTTGATATATTTTTGCTAATATGTGTGCAGTTAGATATCATTGTGTTAGTATTTTAGTGTAGAAAAATAGTATGCCAATCTTTATCTGATAAATCTTTACCCAACTCTTTAGACCAGGTTATAGTATATTTAGGGAGTTTTTGAGAATTATAGGCAGCTAATAATTTGTATGATTGTGAAAGCACTCCTTTAGTAGGTAAATTTGTATAGCAAAGCTGCTCGAAAGGTGTTAGAGGTCTTTTTAGGAGTTTTCTATTTATGAAGGTTTGAAAGAAATGGGCGAGTTTTAAATAATTTCCCCAGTTTCCAAGAGCACCATCCCCAATGTCCCTGATTTCTGTTTGAAGCCTAAATTTGCCATTGATTAGTACTGAATAGCATGGGATCAGTCTGTGCAAAGAGGACATATTTCTAAATTCTCAATCTACTCCACTGGGAAAGCAAGGGTTTTCAAACAAAGGTGTTAGTGGAGAAGGGTTGGAGGAGAGTGAGTTAATTGAATGAACAATTTTATCCCATTGCTTAAATGTCTCTGACACAATGGAGGGGGTGAAGGTACCTAAGATTCTGTGGGAATGTGGGAGCTAACAGAAGCTTCCCAGTTAAAGGCATTTAGACATAAGGTGTTCTAGTGTCACACATTCCTTATATTCTGTGCTTCTGCACCAATCAATGATTCTTAGCAGAGTAGTCACTTGGTGATAAAGTGGTATATTGGGTACTCCCAGTCCCCCCGGTTTTCTTGATATTGTTCTCTTGTTTTGCTATTCTCGCGTGTTGCCCCATTCAAATAAAATTATTGAAAACTTTTTGTACTTTATTCAGGAATGAATCTGATAAGGGGATAGGTAGTGTCTGAAATATATAAGAAACAGGAAGCGGAAATTCTCAGCGTCTCATGATGACAGTTCCCCACAACGGAAGTACATCCAAATGAAAGTAACCCAGGAACAACTGCTCAGGCTTAGAGTACCGTAGCTGTGGTTGAATCAAGCCATAAATAGGATGCAAAAGGAGAAGAAGCAGGTACTTAAATGTAAGTAAAAAATTAAAAACTTTATTCCAAATTGGTTTGGCAGATTAAAAAGGCTCAAAGTCCACAAAAAAGGCACAAGACATGACACAGGCAGACATACAGGTAACGTCTAACATGTTTCATGCCCCCTACAGATGCTTACTCATAGACCTGTAGGGGGCGCAAAACATGTTAGACGTGTATGCCTGCATGTGTCATGTCTTGTGCCTTTTTTGTGGACTTTGAGCCTTTTTAATCTGCCAAACAAGTTTGGAATAAAGTTTGGAATTTTGTACCTACATTTGAGTACTTGCTACTTCTCCTTTTGCAGTGTCTGAAATGTGTACAGTAAGCAAGGAAATATTGTCATTTAATTGCTGCCACTCTGCCAATCCAGGACAAGTATTTTTGATGACATTGATTAAGTTTGTTTTGACAGGATCTCAAGAGTGCATCATAATTTAGGGAAAATAGTAATCTATGTTCTGCTGAGAAATGGACCCCTAAATATTTTAAGGATTATTTTTTGAATTTTAGATTGTAGATTCATTGTAATTGAGCTACCTGTTCGCCTGACATCAAGATTCATAAGATTTCAGTCTTAGCTATATTAACATTGAAATTAGAATGATATCCGTATGAGTCTAATACTGTGAAAATGTCTCTAAGTGAGTCATGAGGTGATGTGAGAGATAACAAAATATACTATAAGGTGGGGCAAAATAAATGCTGATTCCCAAATAGTTAAAAATACACCATGTAATCAAGAACCATAAAGACTAGCACACTCTTGCCTAGATTACGAGTCTTGCGTTAGCCTTAAAAAGCAGCATTGAGAGGTCCCAACGCTGCTTTTTAATGCCTGCTGGTATTACGAATCTGGCAGGTACAGGTGTACCGCTCACTTTTCTTCCGCGACTCGAGGATACCGCAAATCCACTTACGTAAATTGCGTATCCTATCTTTTTAATGGGATTTGCCTAACGCCAGTATTACGAGTCTTGGAAAAAGTGAGCGGTACACCCTCTCCTGTCAAGACTCCTACCGCATTTAAAAGTCAGTAGTTAACAGTTTTATGGGCTAACGCCGTAACATAAAACTCTTAACTAAAGTGATAAAAAGTACACTAACACCCATAAACTACCTATTAACCCCTAAACTGGGGCCCCCACATATCGCAAACACTTAAATACATTTTTAACCCCTAATCTGCCGACCAGACATCGCCACCACTTCAATAAATATATTAACCCCTAAACCGCCGCACTCCCGCCTCGCAAACATTAGCTAAATTTTATTAACCCCTAATCTGCCGTCCCTAACATCGCTGACACCTACCTACATTTATTAACCCCTAATCTGCCGCCCCAACGTTGCCACAACTATATTAAATGTATTACCCCCTAAAGCTGTTTAACCCTAAACCTAACACCCCCTAACTTAAAAATAATTTAAAATAATCTAAATAAAATTACTACAATTAACTAAATTATCCCTATTTAAAACTAAATACTTACCGATAAAATAAACCCTAAGATAGCTACAATATAACTAATAGTTACATTGTATCTATCTTAGGGTTTATTTTTATTTTACAGGCAACTTTGTATTTATTTTAACTAGGTACAATAGTTATTAAATAGTTATTAACTATTTAATAACTTCCTAGTTAAAATAAATACAAATATACCTGTAAAATAAATCCTAACCTAAGTTACAATTTAGGGGTTAATAAGTATAATGTAGGTTAGGGGTTAATAAGTATAATGTAGGTGGCGGTGGTGTCCGGAGCGGCAGATTAAGGGTTAATAATATAATGCAGGTTGCAGCAATGTCGGGGGCGGCAGATTAGGGGTTAATAAGTGTAAGATTAGGGGTGTTTAGATTCGGGGTTCATGTTAGGGTGTTAGGTATAGACATAAAAAGTCTTTCCCCATAGGAATCAATGAGGCTGCGTTAGGAGCTGAACGCTGCTTTTTTGCAGGTGTTAGACTTTTTTTCAGCTGAATCAGCCCCATTGATTCCTATGGGGAAATTGTGCACTAGCATGTTTTTCCAGCTTATCGCTACCGTAAGCAGCGCTGGTATTGAGGTGAGATGTGGAGCTAAATTCTGCTCTACTCTCACTTTTTTTGCGGCTAACGCCGGGTTTGTAAAGACCCGTAATACCAGCGTTGTCTGTGGTGATTGGTGAGGGAAAACTGTGCATTAGCACCGCACACCATTACCGACAAAAACTATTAACGTCTATTAACTATATGGATGATAAACAAGTATATTAACTAAATGGATGATAAACAAGTACAAAATTGTATAATCAACAGTATCTCTCACGGAAATAAATGCCAACCCGACATATAACATCTGACCAAGAACAAATTAGGAAAATGAAGCAGTGATAAACAAGACTCTCACTGAGATAAAGATTGCACAGCTAAATGTATTAATACATAATACAATATAAAACCGGTGAATATAATAATGACACTGGTGTCAAATTGATTACTATACTAAAACATGGCTAAAATAAATATTTAAGTATGTATAAAAATATATACAGCTATATAGCTATATAGTACCAATCGGTATCTAAGCCGATAAACTAGATGATAATTAAAACCTGAGAATATATTGCTAGCATTAATACGGAATTAGAACAATATTCCTTTTCTTAATACTCATATATATGAGTTAATATGCGATAGTCCTGAAAATTGTGACGTAGTTATTGGAGATATATCACAATTTCATAAAATTGGAACTCTTAATTTATACTGGGTTAGTATTGCTCAAAGTTCTAAATGCTCAATTCCAGCATAGCACCCAAAATCTGAGGTGTACATTTGAGTGTTGGATATTAATTGTAAAAGAACAATTCTATTGTGAGAGATAGAAGAACATCATCTGCATATAACAATAATTTAAATGTATGTTGTTCTACTGTATGTTTTTTTGTTAGCTCTAATTTTAGTGGCCTACACCTCCATAGCCAGGATGAAGAGAAGTGGTGACAGGGGATAACCATATTGGGTACCATTAGTGATTTGAAATGGTAGGGAGAGTGTGTCATTTGTCTTTACTCGGTGTTACAGAAGCATTAGTTATTTTGTTGTGAAGAGCTTATTTCCCAGCAGCAATGCCTGAACCAGCAAGCCAGCGCCTAAGAAGGGCTCCAAGAAAACTGTAACAAGTTTCATTTCATAAAGAGTTAACTCTTTTTTTTTTCAGCTTTTAGAAACTATTGTCTAATCACCTCTGGAGCCAGACTGCTAATTGATAAGATGAACTTGTAAACTTGTTATCTTAAGTACTGTAATCCTATTGTGGCCTGTCAAAGGACAGTGCTCTCTATCTAAATGTGTGATGGGGGATTTTGTGCTTCCCCCCCTCTCCCCCTGGGAGTGCCCTGTGTGCATGTAACCTTAATAAAAAGCAGGCTGGGCATCCCAGTCCTGAGTTCTTGTTTGACCCTCAATCGCAGCGTTGACTCGTTTTTGTGGGCAGAAGGGTATCCTAGCTGTACTGCAGCTAAGGGAGATTATTCTATATTTGCGAGACTCATAAAGAATACTATGGAAAGCAGCTTCTCCCCTCTTTAGCAATAGGGATCCAGGCTACTAAGCGGTCCATCTCTCAGCGAGACTAAGGGTAACCGTAACATTTGGCGGCAGCGGCGGGATTTTCCTGGATTTCCTAGGAGAGGTACAGAACGGATGGAGAGCGCTTACGAAAAATTGAAGCGTACAACCCTAAAGGATTTACTTGAAAGCAGAGGGGGGTACGCCAGCAACCGGCCGAGGAGAGAGCTGATCGCAGAATTGACCGAACTGGATCAGAGCTTCACAATGGCGGAAACACCGACCACGATTAGTGACGAAAAAACCAGGATTGTTCGGGAAAGGCTCTCATTATACGGGCCGAACCCCTCCATGGAATTGGTACAGCAGTTGATGGCGGAGGCGGACGAGGATATACGAGAGACTCGAGCCCACGAACTCAACCTAGCGAACGCACACCGCAATGCTGAAGCCCCGCAGGTAATCATCCCTGTCGAAAATGCTGGGAGGCCCAAGATACCCTATGCGGCATTTCGACCCTTCCTAGAGAGCGAGACAGGGATTGATGAATATTTGGCGGACTTCGAAAGGCAATGTGCCCTGCACCAGATTCCCAACAGAGAGTGGCCCACGATATTGTCTGGGAAACTATCCGGGCGAGCCCTGGAAGCCTTTCGTACTCTGGGTGCTGAGGAAGTGACACAGTATGAGCTAGTTAAGGAGACACTGTTGCGACGGTACGCTGTAACTCCGGACACGTATCGCCGACAGTTTCGGGGCACGGAAAAGAAGCCTAACGATACCCATATGGAATGGGCGCACCGAATGCGGAGAGCGGCAAATCACTGGCTGAGCGGAAGTAAAGCGGTGACTGGGGAGGAAATTTTACAATTGTTTCTCTTAGAACATTTTTATAATGGCATGGAACAGCAAGGGAAGGAATGGCTGCGAGACAGGCGGCCTTCTACCTTAGAAGAAGCAGCCAAATTGGCCGATGAACATTATGACTCCCGTCTTCACGAACCCATGAACTACCGAGCTCCAGCACGGGTCGAACCCAGAGAGGTTTACCGTGCACCCCCTCGTGCTGAATTCCGAGCCCCGGTGCCCACAGGGCCCGTCCGACACTCAGGACCACCCAATAACAGCTCTGAGCGTCCCAGACCGACTTGCCACCGATGCAAGCAACCAGGGCATTTCATGGCTAGCTGCCCCCTTAATACGCACCAGACACCCAGGAATTACAATTACCCCTCTGGGTCCTATCGTCCGGCCCGGGCCCTCTGTGTTAACCAAGAGGCCCCTATGGAGGGATATGTGGGGCCGCTTCACGAGGCAGACCCTGTATATGCTGCCTCAGATAACCGCCAGCACCATCGGCAGAGGGTATGGCTCGAGGGGCGATCTACCGAGGGATTGCGAGACACAGGGGCTACTATCACGCTGGTACAGAGTCATTTGGTGCCAGAGCACAAGCGATCCGGACAGACTGTGGCCGTTAGAGTGGCGGGGGGGGGATGTGTACAAAATTCCAACAGCTAAAGTGCATCTTGATTGGGGAGCGGGAAAGGGGGCTGTGAACGTGGGCCTAATGGATAATTTACCTGCCGAAGTACTACTGGGCAACGATTTGGGCCCCATGACTTCTGCCTATGCTCCAGTATGCAACAACGAGGCGGACCCAGTGACTACACGGGCCCAAGCCCGGACGGAGCGAGAGCTCTCACCAGTGCGGGAGACACAGGTAAGACCTACCCCGACCTTGCCTGACAGGTTAGGCCCCATACCCTGGGACACCCCAGATGCCTTCGAGGCAGAGTCTAAGACTGACCCGACCTTACAAAAGTACCGGGAACGAGCAGAGACCGGAGGGGGCGGGGCAGATAACGAAACATTCTTATGGGAAAAAGGGAAACTATACCGCTGGACAGAGAAAAGGGGACAGCGTAGGCGACAGCTGGTAGTGCCCCACAAATACCGTCAAGAAATCCTCAAAATAGGCCACGACATCCCCTTAGCAGGCCACCTAGCCGTTACCCGTACCCTACACCGCATTACTCACACGTTCTTTTGGCCAGGGGTGCACGCTGACGTTAGAACTTACTGTAACACCTGCGATGTGTGTCAACGAGTAGGAAGGCGAGGCGATCACCCTAAAGCCCAGCTAGTAAATATGCCCATTGTAGAGGAACCCTTCAGCCGGGTTGCTATTGACCTAGTGGGACCACTGGCTACCCCTAGTCCCTCCGGTAAGCGATACATTCTTACCGTAGTGGACTACGCTACCAGGTACCCAGAGGCTGTCGCCCTATCCAACATACAAGCGGATACGGTAGCGAATGCACTAGTACAGGTGTTCTCCCGGGTAGGATTTCCAAAAGAAATCCTATCCGACCGAGGCACCCAATTTACGGCTGAATTGACCCAACAACTCTGGCAGGTTTGCAAAATTAAGTCCCTCCTAAGCTCCCCATACCACCCCCAGACGAACGGGCTGTGTGAGAGGTTCAATGGGACCCTCAAGCAAATGCTCAAGACGTTCACTCAGGAATACCGAGACTGGGAACGCTTCCTGCCGCACCTCCTATTTGCTTATCGGGAGGTGCCCCAGGAAACGACAGGGTTCTCTCCCTTCGAGTTGCTCTACGGAAGAAAGGTACGGGGACCCCTAAACCTGATCCGGGAGCACTGGGAGGGAGAGATGGAGGCTGACGGTGTCCCAATTGTGCCATACGTGCTGGAACTCAGGGACCGAATGGAGCAATTAGCCAAATCCGTGCGGGCTAATCTCCAGTTGGCCCAGAGAAGACAGAAAGTATGGTACGATCGGGGGGCCCGAAAGAGAATCTTCACCATAGGACAAAAGGTGTTAGTACTTAAGCCGGTGAAGACAGACAAATTGCAGGCGTCCTGGCAGGGTCCCTACCAGATCGTAGAGAAAAGGGGAGACACCACTTATGTGATAGCTAGCTGCCACGACAACAATCTTAGAAAGACATTCCATGTAAACATGCTCAAGGAATATTTTGAGCGACCAGAGAACGTGACGGCCGTATGTTGTTCCCCTCAGGAAGACCCCGACAGTTTACCCATTCCAGACCTATTAGAAAAGAGCCTCCCCACAGGTATAGTGGCGCAGGTTCAGATAGGGGACCGACTTAGCCCCACTGAAAGGGAGCAGCTCAACCAACTCCTCCAGTCCAAACACCTCACCTTCTCCCCGAAGCCAGGGTACACTACTTTAACCACCCACCAGGTAGATACTCCGGGACAAGCTCCCTTGCGCCAGGCTCCGTACCGAATCCCCGAAGCAGTTAGGACAGGAATGAAGAAGGAGATCGATGAGATGCTCCAGCTCAGGGTAATTGAGCCCTCCGATAGTCCCTGGGCCTCCCCAGTTGTCTTGGTGCCCAAGAAAGATGGGACCACCCGGTTCTGCGTAGACTATCGGAGGCTCAATGAAAATACCGTGACGGACGCTTACCCTATGCCCAGGGTAGACGAGCTACTCGATCGTATAGCCAGGGGAAATTACCTGACCACTATTGACCTCTGCAAAGGTTACTGGCAGATTCCCCTGGCCCCGGAGGCTATCCCCAAGTCGGCATTCGTCACCCCATTCGGCTTATATCAGTTTAGGGTAATGCCGTTTGGGATGAAGAATGCCCCAGCTACATTCCAGCGCTTGGTGGATAGGCTCCTGGATGGCTTCCAGAGTTTTGCTTGCGCCTACCTGGACGACATAGCGATCCACAGTGAGTCCTGGGAGGACCACTTAGCTCATGTGGGAATGGTTCTGGATCAGATCCGGGCTGCTGGCCTGACTCTGAAGCCAGAAAAATGCCAATTTGGGATGGCCGAGGTACAGTACCTGGGTCACCGGGTGGGGTGTGGAAAGCAGCGACCAGAGCCGGCCAAAATAGAAGATGTCGCCAATTGGCCCACCCCCATCACTAAGACTCAGGTCCTAGCCTTCCTGGGCACGGCAGGGTACTATAGACGGTTCGTACCAGACTACAGCACACTTGCCAAACCCCTGACTGACTTGACCAAGAAGAACTTACCTCGACAGGTCCTGTGGTCTCCCCACTGTGAAACGGCTTTCCAGGCTCTCAAAAATGCTCTAATTAACGCTCCTGTCTTGGCGGCCCCAGCCCTTAACAAACGTTTTATCGTCCATACAGATGCTTCCATGTTCGGGCTGGGAGCCGTCCTCAGCCAAGTAGGCGAAGATGGAGGGGAGCATCCAGTTGCCTACATCAGCCGGAAGCTCCTGCCCCGCGAAGTCAGCTATGCAGCGGTCGAAAAGGAGTGTTTGGCTTTGGTGTGGGCATTAAAGAAATTGACTCCCTATTTATATGGTCAGGAGTTCACTCTGGTCACCGACCATAACCCGTTGGTGTGGCTGAACCGGGTCTCTGGAGATAACGGCAGGCTATTACGTTGGAGCTTATCGTTGCAAACCTTCAATTTCACCATTACTTACAGACCTGGGAAACAGAATGGCAACGCCGACGGGTTGTCCAGACAAACCGACCTCAGCCCCGCATAACCAGCGGTCTGGACAGCCTTAGTCTGCCCCGAAAAGGGGTCAGACCGTGTCTGCCAGAGTGTTCCACAGAAAGGGAGCAATGTTACAGAAGCATTAGTTATTTTGTTGTGAAGAGCTTATTTCCCAGCAGCAATGCCTGAACCAGCAAGCCAGCGCCTAAGAAGGGCTCCAAGAAAACTGTAACAAGTTTCATTTCATAAAGAGTTAACTCTTTTTTTTTTCAGCTTTTAGAAACTATTGTCTAATCACCTCTGGAGCCAGACTGCTAATTGATAAGATGAACTTGTAAACTTGTTATCTTAAGTACTGTAATCCTATTGTGGCCTGTCAAAGGACAGTGCTCTCTATCTAAATGTGTGATGGGGGATTTTGTGCTTCCCCCCCTCTCCCCCTGGGAGTGCCCTGTGTGCATGTAACCTTAATAAAAAGCAGGCTGGGCATCCCAGTCCTGAGTTCTTGTTTGACCCTCAATCGCAGCGTTGACTCGTTTTTGTGGGCAGAAGGGTATCCTAGCTGTACTGCAGCTAAGGGAGATTATTCTATATTTGCGAGACTCATAAAGAATACTATGGAAAGCAGCTTCTCCCCTCTTTAGCAATAGGGATCCAGGCTACTAAGCGGTCCATCTCTCAGCGAGACTAAGGGTAACCGTAACACTCGGACTGTAGGGTTCTTATATATTGCAAAAATTCTATGTATACTGGAAGGTAATAAACCTATGTGTAAAAGTACAGCTTTTAGGAATACAAAATTTAGCCGATTAAATGCTTTTTCTGCATCAATTAAAATGAATGCAGAAGGGGTTTTATGTTTGGAAACATATTCTATAAGGGAGATTACTTTTGTGGTATTATCTCTCGCTTCTCTCTTAGGTGTAAAGCCAACTTGATCAGGTTGGATAACATCTGGTAGTATCAGATTGCATCTATGGGCCAAAATTTTAGCAAATAATTTAATATCTGCATTGAGGTGTGAAATGGTGTGAAAATGTTCAGGTGAAGTAGGTGACTTTCTGGGTTTTGGAAGTATTGTAATGTGGGCTTCTAACATGGAAGGTGGAAAGATATTGGAGTTGTCAATGTTTAAAAAAAACTGAAAGTAGATGGGCCAGTAAGATATCAGAGAAGGTTATATAATATTTAGCAGTGGGCCCATCTTAGACAGCAGTTTTTCCTACCTTGAGGTTGTTGATGGCATTACTGAGATCCACGATTGAGATCTATCAAGGGCATTGATTTGTTCTTGAGTCAAGCTTTCCAGCGGAGTCGCAGCAATATAATCTAGTGTGTTAGAGACTTGTGTTTCTCTTGTAAGGTGTATCCAGTCCACGGATCATCCATTACTTGTGGGATATTCTCATTCCCAACAGGAAGTTGCAAGAGGACACCCACAGCAGAGCTGTCTATATAGCTCCTCCCCTAACTGCCATACCCAGTCATTCTCTTGCAACTCTCAACAAACATGGAGGTAGTAAGAGAGAAGTGGTTAAATGTAGCTGTTATTTTGCTTCAATCAAAAGTTTATTATTTTTAAATGGTACCGGAGTTGTACTATTTTGTTCCAGGCAGAAAAATAGAAGAATCTGCCTGTGATTTCTATGATCTTAGCAGGTTGTAACTAAGATCCATTGCTGTTCTCACACATGACTTAAGAGAGAGATAACTTCAGCGGGGGAATGGCGTGCAGGTTATCCTGCTATGAGGTATGTGCAGTTAAGATTTTTCTAGAAGATGTGAATGCTAGAAAATGCTGCAGATGCCAAATTTATGTAAGGTAAGCCTGAATACAGTGATTTAATAACGACTGGTATCATGCTTACTTTCTGAGGTAATACTCTTTTATATTTACAATATAAAACGTTTGCTGGCATGTTTAAACGTTTTTATATATACTTTGGTGATAAAATTTTATTGGGGCCTAGTTTTTTTCCACATGATTTGGCTTAAATTTGCCTAGAAACAGTTTCCTGAGGCTTTCCACTGTGTTACTATGAGTGGGAGGGGCCAAATTTAGCGCATTATTGCGCAGTAACTTTTACAGACTGAGACATCCAGCTTCCTAAAGGAGTCCCCTGAATGCTATAGGACATCTCTAAAGGGCTCTTAGGCTGTCCAAAATCGTTTGTTGGGAAGGTAGGCCCACAGCAAGGCTGTGGCAGTTTGGTGTGACTGTTAAAAAATGTTTTTTTGATCCGTTTTTTGAACTAAGGGGTTAATCATCCATTTGCAAGTGGGTGCAATGCTCTGTTAGCTTATTATACACACTGTCAAAATTTCATTTGATTACTGCCTTTTTTCACTGTTTTTCAAATTCTGACAAAATTTGTTTCTCTTAAAGGCACAGTACCGTTTTTTATATTTGCTTGTTAACTTGATTTAAAGTGTTTTCCAAGCTTGCTAGTCTCATTGCTAGTCTGTACAAACATGTCTGACATGGTGGAACCCCCTCTTAGAATGTGTACCAAATGTACTGATTTCACTTTAAGCAATAAAGATCATATTCTGTCTTTAAAAAATGTATCACCAGAGGAATCTGACGAGGGGGAAGTTATGCCGACTAATTCTCCCCACATGTCAGATCCTTTGACTCACGCTCAAGGGACTCACGCTCAAATAGCGCCAAGTACATCTAGGGCGCCCATAGAGTTTACTTTACAAGACATGGCGGCAGTCATGGATAATACACTGTCAGCGGTATTAGCCAGACTACCTGAATTTAGAGGAAAGCGAGATAGCTCTGGAGTTAGACGAAATACAGAGCATACTGACGCTTTAAGAGCTATGTCTGATACTGCCTCACAATATGCAGAAGCTGAAGAAGGAGAGCTTCTTTCTGTGGGTGATG
Organism: Bombina bombina; assembly: GCF_027579735.1. NCBI lineage: Eukaryota > Metazoa > Chordata > Amphibia > Anura > Bombinatoridae > Bombina > Bombina bombina. Next base: position 595,309,445 of record NC_069502.1, read on the forward strand.
TTTCTGACTCAGGGAAGATGATGCAACCTGATTCTGATATCTCTACATTTAAATTTAAGCTTGAACACCTCCGCGTGTTACTCAGGGAGGTTTTAGCTGCTCCGAATGACTGTGATACAATTGCAGTGCCAGAGAAATTGTGTAGACTGGATAAATACTATGCAGTGCCGGTGTGCACTGATGTTTTTCCAATACCTAAAAGGTTTACAGAAATTATTGCTAAGGAATGGGATAGACCAGGTGTGCCGTTCTCTCCCCCTCCTATTTTTAGAAAAATGTTTCCAATAGACGCCACCACACGGGACTTATGGCAGGTGGAGGGAGCAGTTTCTACTCTAGCAAAGCGTACTACTATCCCTGTCGAGGACAGTTGTGCTTTCTTAGTTAGAGGGTTACCTTAAGAAAATGTTTATTCAACAAGGTTTTATCCTACAGCCCCTTGCATGCATTGCTCCTGTCACTGCTGCTGCGGCATTGTGGTTTGAGTCTCTGGAAGAGGCTTTACAGGTAGCGACTCCATTGGATGACATACTTGACAAGCTTAGAGCATTTAAGCTAGCCAATTCTTTTGTTTCTGATGCCATTGTTCATTTGACTAAACTAACGGCTAAGAATTCTGGTTTTGCTATCCAGGCGCGCAGAGCGCTCTGGCTTAAATCATGGTCAGCTGACGTTACTTCAAAGTCTAAGCTGCTTAACATTCCCTTCAAGGGGCAGACCCTATCCGGGCCTGGTTTGAAGGAGATTATTGCTGATATCACTGGAGGAAAAGGTCATGCCCTTCCTCAGGATAGGTCCAAGTCAAAGGCCAAACAGTCTAATTTTCGTGCCTTTCGAAACTTCATGGCAAGTGTGGCATCAACTTCCTCTAATGCAAAACAAGAGGGAACTTTTGCTCAGTCCAAGACGGTCTGGAGACCTAACCAGACCTGTAACAAGGGTAAGCAGGCCAAACAGCCTGCTGCTGCCTCTAAGACAGCATGAAGGAATGGCCCCCTATCTGGTAACAGATCTAGTAGGGGGCAGACTTTTGCTCTTTGCCCAGGCATGGGCAAGAGATGTCCAGGATCCCTGGGCGTTGGAAATTATATCCCAGGGATATCTTCTGGACTTCAAGGCTTCCCCCCAAAAGGGAGATTTCACCTTTCACAATTATCTGCAAACCAGATAAAGAGAGAGGCATTCTTACACTGTGTACAAGACCTCCTAGTTATGGGAGTGATCCATCCAGTTCCAAAGGAGGAACAGGGACAGGGATTTTACTCAGATCTGTTTGTAGTTCCCAAAAAAGAGGGAACCTTCAGACCAATTTTGGATCTAAAGATCTTTAACAAATTCCTCAGAGTTCCATCCTTCAAGATGGAGACTTTTCGTACCATCCTACCTATGATCCAGGAGGGTCAATACATGACTACAGTGGATTTAAAGGATGCTTATCTTCACATTCCGATACACAAAGATCATCATCGGTTTCTCAGGTTTGCCTTCCTAGACAGGCATTACCAGTTTGTAGCTCTTCCCTTTGGGTTAGCTACAGCCCCAAGAATTTTTACGAAGGTTCTGGGGTCGCTTTTGGCGGTCCTAAGGCTGCCGGGCATAGCAGTGGCCCCTTATTTAGACGACATCCTGATTCAGGGATCAAACTTCCAAATTGCCAAGTCTCATACGGACATAGTGTTGGCATTTCTGAGGTCGCATGGGTGGAAGGTGAACGAGGAAAAGAGTTCTCTATCCCCCCTCACAAGAGTTTCCTTCCTAGGGACAGATAGATTCTGTAGAAATTAAAATTTACCTGACGGAGTCCAGGTTATCAAAACTTCTAAATTCCTACCGTGTTCTTTATTCCATTCCTAGCCCTTCGGTGGCTCAGTGCATGGAAGTAATCTGCTTAATGGTAGCGGCAATGTACATAGTGCCGTTTGCACGCCTACATCTCAGACCGCTGCAACTCTGCATGCTCAGTCAGTGGAGTGGGGATTACACAGATTTGTCCCCTCTACTAAATCTGGATCAAGAGACCAGGGATTCTCTTCTCTGGTGGCTATCTCGGGTCCATCTGTCCAAAGGTATGACCTTTCGCAGGCCAGAATGGACAATTGTAACGACAGATGCCAGCCTTCTAGGTTGGGGTGCAGTCTGGAACTCCCTGAAGGCTCAGGGATCGTGGACTCAGGAGGAGTCACTCCTTCCAATAAACATTCTGCAACTAAGAGCGATATTCAATTCTCTTCAGGCTTGGCCTCAGCTAGCGACAATGAGGTTCATCAGATTTCAGTCGGACAACATCACGACTGTGGCTTACATCAACCATCAAGGGGGAACAAGGAGTTCCCTAGCGATGTTAGAAGTCTCAAAGATAATTTGCTGGGCAGAGATTCACTCTTGCCACCTATCAGCTATCCATATCCCAGGTGTAGAGAACTGGGAGGCGGATTTTCTAAGTTGACAGATTTTTCATCTGGGGGAGTGGGAACTCCATCCGGAGGTGTTTGCACAATTGGTTCATCATTGGGGCAAACCAGAACTGGATCTCATGGCATCTCGCCAGAACGCCAAGCTTCCTTGCTACGGATCCAGGTCCAGGGACCCCAAGCCAACGCTGATAGATGCTCTAGCAGCACCTTGGTCCTTCAACCTGGCTTATGTGTTTCCACCGTTTCCTCTGCTCCCTGCCAAGATCAAGCAGGAGAGAGCATCAGTGATCTTGATAGCGCCTACGTGGCCACGCAGGACTTGGCATGTAGATCTAGTGGACATGTCATCTTTTCCACCATGGACTCTGCCGCTGAGACAGGACCTTCTACTTCAAGGTCCTTTCAACCATCCAAATCTAATTTCTCTGAGGCTGACTGCCTGGAGATTGAACGCTTGATTTTATCAAAGTATGGTTTCTCCGAGTCAGTCATTGATGCCTTAATTCAGGCACGAAAGCCTGTCACCAGGAAAATCTATCATAAGATATGGCATAAATATCTTTATTGGTGTGAATCCAAGGGCTACTCATGGAGTAAGGTCAGGATTCCCAGGATATTATCTTTTCTCCAAGAAGGATTGGAGAAAGGATTGTCAGCTAGTTCCTTAAAGGGACAGATTTCTGCGCTATCTATTCTTTTGCACAAGCGTCTGGCGGATGTCCCAGATGTTCAGGCATTTTGTAAGGCTTTAGTTAGAATCAAGCCTGTGTTTAAACCTGTTGCTCCACCTTGGAGCTTAAATTTGGTTCTTAAAGTTCTTCAGGGGGTTCCGTTTGAACCTCTTCATTCCATAGATATCAAACTTTTATCTTGGAAAGTTCTTTTTTTGGTAGCTATTTCCTCGGCTCATAGAGTTTCCGAGTTATCTGCCTTACAATGTGATTCTCCTTATCTGATCTTCCATGCAGATAAGGTAGTTCTGCGTACCAAACCTGGGTTTTTACCTAAGGTGGTATCTAATAAGAATATCAATCAAGAGATTGTTGTTCCGTCTTTGTGTCCTAATCCTTCTTCAAAGAAGGAACGTCTATTACACAATCTTGACGTGGTTCGTGCTTTAAAGTTTTACTTACAAGCTACTAAAGATTTTCGTCAAACATCTGCTTTATTTGTTGTCTACTCTGGACAGAGGAGAGGTCAAAAGGCTTCGGCAACCTCTCTTTCTTTTTGGCTAAGAAGCTTAATCCGCTTAGCCTATGAGACTGCTGGCCAGCAGCCTCCAGAAAGGATTACAGCTCATTCTACTAGAGCTGTGGCTTCCACATGGGCCTTTAAAAATGAGGCTTCTGTTGAACAGATTTGCAAGGTGGTGACTTGGTCTTCGCTTCATACTTTTTCAAAATTCTACAAATTTGATACTTTTGCTTCTTCGGAGGTTATTTTTGGGAGAAAGGTTTTACAGGCAGTGGTAACTTCAGTTTAAGTACCTGCCTTGTCCCTCCCTTCATCTGTGTACTTTAGCTTTGGTATTGGTATCCCACAAGTAATGGATGATCCGTGGACTGGATACACCTTACAAGAGAAAACATAATTTATGCTTACCTGATAAATTTATTTCTCTTGTGGTGTATCCAGTCCATGGCCAGCCCTGTCATTTTAAGGCAGGTATTTTTTAATTTTAAACTACAGTCACCACTGTACCCTATGGATTCTCCTTTCTCTGTTTGTTTTCGGTCGAATGACTGGATATGGCAGTTAGGGGAGGAGCTATATAGACAGCTCTGCTGTGGGTGTCCTCTTGCAACTTCCTGTTGGGAATGAGAATATCCCACAAGTAATGGATGATCCGTGGACTGGATACACCACAAGAGATATAAATTTATCAGGTAAGCATAAATTATGTTTTTTTGAAATCATGTGCATTAGGAACATTGTAAATTTGAGAACAGTAAGATCTAAATATTTCTGCAATGTCAGGTGCAGTGTTAACAATGCCCCGAAGGAGAAGACAATTCATAAATAAATGTTTAGTCTTTTGCGTTTAAGGATTCTAGCTAAGAGTTTGTCTGGTTTATGCCCCTTAAAAAAGAACCTCTGCTTTGTCTTAAGAAATATATTTTGGGATTCTTGAGCTAATATTTTTAGTAATTTTTTTCTGACATTTGGAAGCTCTGAGTAAATAGTGTTGTTTTGTGGGTTTTCTTTTGTGTTGGAATTCTAGTCGGGATAGTGTGGATGTAAGAGAGTCATACTGTTTTCTTCTTTTCTTTTTTAAATTTGATCTATGTTTTATAAATTCCCTTCTAATAAAGCATTTTTGGGGTTTCTCATAGCACTTTTGGGGTAATATCTGGAGTGTTATTTAGTCAAAAGAATTCTCTTTAAGAGAGGAATCAATTTGCTCCTTAATTAGAGGGTCTTGGAGTATAGATTCATCTAAGCGCCAGATATAGGGTTTATTAGTAATATTTGGCCAATTGAAGTGTAGGATTACGGCTGAGTGATCGGAAAAGGGTGTGTGCGAGATTTGGGAGTTTCTAACCAAGTTGAGGCCATCTTAGTTGTTCATAATGTAATCTAAGCGGGAGTATGATCGAGAAGGGGAAGAAAAAAAGGTATAGTGCTAGATTTATCAAAGGTTAGGCAAACTCTGTATGTGCTTCGCCTGTAACTGTGCCCTAGTTCCCCTCCGGAGAAGCGCACATGTAAGCCTAAATTTTTTTTAAAAATAGACGTAACTTTGCGCAGGCGAGCTGGGAGGTAATAATGATAAATTTCGCCTGTAGGAAAAAGCATTTAATCCCTATTTAATCCCTATTTATCACAGTACATCCCTATAAATATTTACGCCTCCATTTTTGATTTTCAAAAAAGCGTTTTTTAGGTATCTATTTAGCTTATATTTATATTATATAATGTTTCTGTGCTGTTTTTGCCATATGTTGATCATTTAAAATCGCAAAAAATAGATATATCAATATATATATATTTACGTATTGTCCCGAGTATAGGCCGCACCTGATTATAAGCCGCACCCTTAAAGTTTGGTGCCATTTTAAAGAAATTACATTACACAGGCTGCCAATATCCACTCTGATAAAAAAAAAAAGAAGAAACTCAAAGTAGAATACAGTATACTGTAAAAATGATTCTTTATTCCATGGTGCTTGAAAAAAACAGGATACAAAAAAAAGAAAGACGTTTTTTAAACTAGTATTCCTTTTTTATCCTGTTTTTTAACGTACCATGGATAAAGAATCATTTACCAGTACTTGGGGACTTGACTTTACGGTATTTGATTTTATTTTTACTGTATTTTGTTTTACCAGTATTACCGTATTAATCCTTAATAAGGGCCATTTCAGTGATCATAAAAATACTGGTATACCGTACATGTGTAGTTATACAATCTACCGTCACTGTTGAAAGAAATCCTCCACAAAGTTTCCCTGTGCGGCACACTCTCCTTTCACTTTGCCCCCTGCAAAAATCCTCACAATGTAATCCACATCCAACACTGATGCAAAAATCACAAGTTACACACACCTAGTCACACGCTGGTAATACAAGTGTTGATCTTGGGGACCCACCTTATGACATTCAAGACTTGAATACCTCACCCACGGCATTCATACGCGCTCCAAGCGGTGGTGAAGATGAGACGGTGAGGGATCCCTACAGCGCGCCGGCGTGTGTACAGCCAAGTTCCGTGTGTGTTTGACATCACAGTGGGAGGCGGGCAGACGGGATACTCTGTAAAGAGCCAACTGCTTCAAATTGTGTAACACCCCGAGTATAGGCCGCATCCCTAATTTAAAGGCTTGCATTAGGGGAAAAAAGTGCGGCCTATACTTGGGACAATACGGTATATATATATATATATATATATATATATATAAAACTGTTGGTACCCATATGGCTTATTGGGGAAACGGGCATTGAAGGCACGGAGGAGGGCAGGAGCATGAACACCAGAGGAGGGAACCCAAGAACGCTCCTCTGGACCATAGCCCTTCTAGTGAACCAAATACTGTACACGGCCCCTGGACATACGAGAGTCAATAATGCTGCTGACCTCATACTCCTCATGGTTATCAACAAAGATTGGATGGGTACGAGGCAACACAGGGGTAAACCGATTACAAACCAATGGTTTCAAGAGGGAGACATGAAAACATTGGAGATGTGCATAGCAGGAGGAAGGTCAAGAGCGTAGGCCACAGGATTAACCCGTCTGAGTATTCGAAAAGGACCAACATAATGGGGAGCCAATTTATTGGAAGGCACACAATGGTTCAAGTTGCGGGAGGACAGCCAAACTCTCTCACCAACCTGGTAGGAAGGTGCGGCCAGACGCCTACGATCAGCCTGGAACTTTTGGCGCTGCATAGAATGATGAAGGCAATCCTGAATCTGCACCCACGTGGAACGGAGTTGCCGGAGATGCTCCTCCAAAGCCAGAATACCCTGAGACATGAATGAATCGGGCAACAAGGATGGTTGAAACCCATAATTCGCCATTAACGGGGATAACTTGGAGGAAGCATTAATAGCACTAATACAAGCAAACTCTGCCCAAGGTAACAGGTCAGACCAATTATTGTGGTGATCTGAGACATAGCAATGGAGGAACTGTTCCAGAGCTTGATTAGACCGTTCCGCAGCCCCATTGGATTTAGGGTGATATGCTGAGGAGAAGGAAAGCTGGATCCCAATTTGAGCACAAAAGGAACGTCAAAATCTGGAGACAAACTGGCTACCCATGTAAACGAAAGACCTCCCGGGCAAAAATTGAAGCAAGCTCCTGAGCGTAGGCAGCTTCATCAAGGGAATGCAATGTGACATTTTAGAAAAACGGTCAACCACCATAAGGATAACAGTATTGCCATTGGAAACAGGGAGCTCGACAATGAAGTCCTTGGAAAGATGTGTCCAAGGACGCTCATCATTAGCAATAGGTTGAAGAAGACCCACAGGAAGACGTCGAGGAGTCTTATTCTGTGCACAAACTGAGCAGGAGGCAACATATGCAGCAACATCAGAATGAAGACCTGGCCACCAGAATTGTCGAGTGACAGACCAAATCATTTGGTTCTTGCCTGGGTGACCTGTGGCTTTAGGATAGTGGTAAGTGTGCAAAAGTTTAGTTCGAAGATTCTCAGGAACAAAACACTTACCACTAGGTTTCTCAGGAGGTGCATTAGTTTGTGCTGCCAGGATCTCCTCCCCCAAGGGAGAAGTCAAATTAATATGTATGGTTGCAAAAATATGATCAGGAGGTATAACAGGAGTAGGTACAGACTCCTCCTTGGACAGAGGCGAAAATTGTCGAGAGAGGGCATCAGCCCTAACATTCTTACTACCAGGCAGGTAGGAGACCACATAATTAAACCGAGACAAAAATAGCGCCCATCTGGCCTGTCTGGGGGGCGACAAACATTTTGCTTCAGATAGATAAGTTAAATTCTTGTGGTCAGTAAGAATGAGCACTGGCATGCTAGTACCCTCGAGAAAATGCCTCCATTCCTTAAGTGCCAAAATTATGGCCATTAATTCCCTGTCGCCAATTTCATAATTGCACTCCGCAGGAGACAATTTCTTAGAGAAGAAACCACACGGATGCAAGGAACCGTCAGGCATGGGACGTTGAGACAAGAGGGCACCTACTCCAGTCTCAGACACATCGACCTCAAGAACGAAAGGCAGGACAGGGTTAGGATGAGCCAGAACTGGAGTGGGAGCAAAGGCAGTCTTAAGACTATCAAAGGCCTTAATGGCAGTAGGTGACCAATGGAGTGGATCATTCTCTTTACGGGTCATGTCTGTGATAGGATTGACCAAGGAAGAAAAGTTTTTAATAAACTTTCTATAGTAATTGGCGAACCCCAAAAAACATTGAATAGACCGAAGACCAACTGGGCGAGGCCACTGCAGAACTGCAGATAACTTGTCAGGATCCATGGAGAAACCTGCAACGGAGATAACATAACCTTGGAAGGTTACTTGAGTCTGATGGAACTCACATTTCTCGAGTTTACAAAACAAGCTGTTCTCACGTAGTCTCTGAAGAACCCGTGTAACATCAGAACGATGAGCCTCAAGTGTGGGTGAGTGTATGAGGATGTCGTCTAAGTACACCACAACACACTGTTGCAACATATCTCGTAGGACATCATTAATAAATTCCTGAAAAACAGCAGGAGCATTACATGGCCAAAGGGCATTACAAGATACTCATAATGCCTGCTCCTGGTGTTAAATGCGGTTTTCCATTCGTGGCTCTCCTTAATCCTAACGAGATTGTACGCTCCTCTCAAATCAAGTTTAGTAAAGACCGTAGCTCCCTTGAGGTGGTCAAAGAATTCCGTAATAAGCAGAATAGGGTAAGCATTCTTAATGGTAAGACGATTAAGACCCCTATAATCGATACATGGCCTTAACTCGCCATCCTTTATCTTTACAAAGAAGAAGCCAGCCCCTGCAGGAGAGCAGGATTTGCAATGATCTCCCGTGACAGAGCATCGGCAATATACTCCTCCATAGCACAATTCTCTGCAACAGACAGAGGGTACACCCGGCCCCGAGGAGGAATGGCTCCGGGTTGCAGATCTATGGCACAATCGTAAGACCGATGAGGAGGCAACGTACCGGCACGCACCTTGTCAAATACGTCTAGGAATTCTCGGTACTCCTCTGGCAATTGAGATACCAAAGAAGTGCACAAGACTTTAACTGGTTTCCGAAGACAAGTGGAAATACATTGCGGGGACCACGACAAAATTTCGATCCTGCGCCAGTCAAGACTGGGGTTGTGCTTTTGGAGCCAGGGATAACCCAGAACAACCGGAAAATGCGGAGAGTTTATCACCTGGAACTGGAGGGTTTCAAAATGGAGAGCCCCAACAGCCATGGACAACGGAGCAGTTTCGTGAGTAACGAGTGTGGGCTAAAGGGGCCTGCCATCAATGGCCTCAATAGCAAGCGGTACGGACCGAGGCAAAACAGGAGTGGAGTGCTTTGATACAAAAGCACTGTCAATGAAATAGCCCGCAGCACCAGAGTCAACAAGAGCCTGAGTGACTATGGAGGAGTCCACCCGGGAAAGGACATCCGCGACCAAAGGTTTCTCCTTAAGTGGTTCCGGGGACGAGGATAAACCACCCAAGGTCTGCCCCCGACAGGACCTTAGGTGTGAGTGTTTCCCGGCTGTGTAGGACAAGACTTCAAAAGGTGACCCTGTAACCCACAATAGAGGCAGAGCCCCTCCCTCCTCCTAAAGGCCCTCTCCGCCGCGGAGAGACGCATGAATCCCATCTGCATCAGCTCAGCAGTACCTGGTGACTCTGGACCAGGAGGCATGGGAGGAGAGATAGGCATGGGTGGGAACGAACACGTAGGAGACAACGGAACAGGAGTCTTTTGCAAGCGCTCCTTGAAAGAGGGCCTCTCTCTGAGTCTGATGTCAATTAGGATCAAAAAAGACACCAATGCCTTGAGATCCTCTGGTAAATCTCTGGCAGCAACTTCATCTTTAATCACATCAGAGAGCCCATGAAAGAAGGCGGCAACAAGGGCTTAATTGTTCCAACTTACCTCTGCGGCAAGCGTACGGAACTCAATAGCATACTGAGCAACAGATCTTGTACCTTGCTGAATGGACATGAGTCATTTAGCAGCAGAGGAGGAGCAAGCCGGAACATCAAATACCCTTTCGAACGGAGGCCACAAATTCAGGGTAATTTGAAATCACAGGTTTATTAGTCTCCCACAAGGGATTAGCCCAGATAAGAGCTGTGTCAGAGAGTAACGAGATGAGAAATCCCACCTTAGCTCTGTCAGAGGGAAACACCTGAGGTAACATCTCAAAGTAAATGCCCACCTGGTTCAAAAACCCTCTGCACTGAATAGGATCGCCTCCATATCACTGAGGTAGAGGTGCAGAACCGGACATGCTCCTGGTAGGCATAGGTGCAGCAGCGGAAACAGGAGCAGCCATAACTTGTGGAACACTTTGGTCCAAATGTGCAGTGCGAGTCAGCAGGGTTTGCAGGGCTAGTGCAAATTGATCCAAGCGTCCATCAGGATTCATGGCCTGCGTAATGTCAGGGTGCCAGGAATCAGACTGAGACGAGAAGTGCAAAAATAATCACACCTTTATTAATAGCAAAAAATAATAAAAAGTCTACAAGTCAAATAACAAGCCAGGAATCAAAACCAGAGCTGGTAGTCAGATGAGCTGGAATCAGGAACAAGGAAAACAGCAGAGTCAGGTACAAGCCAGGGATCAGGAACCAGGAAGGACGTCAGACAGCCAGGTAATACACAGGAACTCTCACAAACAGGTCTGAGACAACGCAAAGGCAAAGCATACTGAACAGAGGCCCTTTAAATAATAAGTGATGACATCACAATTCTGGGACTGCATCCTGTCTCACATGTATGATGCACACCAGTCTGGCCATAAAAGGAAGTGCAGGAAGTGAGCAGCATCCCCCACAATGCACCATAGTCAAGAAGAGAGGTGAGTAAAATGGCTGCAGCAGCACATGGCAAACACAACAGGGAAAAAACCCTGACAGGTTAATTGCCTAGTGCATTCTTCCATGGGGACAGGAACCATTTTGATAGTTTATAATGAAATTCTGGACTATTTGGAGCTGGCCACATTCAGAAGAAGGGATATTCCTGGCATGATAAAATTGTTGAATGTACTGCATTTCATTGCAACAGGCTCTTTTAAATTAGTGTCCAGTGTTGTGGTCGGTATGAGTCAACCGATATTCTCCCAGCACCTACAAATTGTTTTAGATACAATGTATACTGTTTTTGACATCATGTTTGTCGCCCAGAAATTACAGAGGAATGGTAAGCAGTAAAATTGCAATTTCATCATATTGATGGTATCAATAGAATGCACACATATTCCTGAGAGCACCCAAAGAAAGAGAAGTGAATTATTGCAATCAAAAGGCATTCCATTCCCTCAATGTACAATTTGTCTGTGATGCCCAACTGCATATCATTAGTGTTTGGCAGGTTTTGCCGGACCCTGTCACGACTATTACATCTTGTGCCCATACGAAAAGTTTGAGAAGATTGAAATGCCTAAGGGGTGGCTACTTGGTATTGTTTGTACCCCTTGTAATTGCTATGCTTTTTAAATGAGTGAAAGCTCACTTTACTAGGCTAACCCTGCCACATATTGCTCCCAAGGGCTACTCATAATGGACTTCAAACCAATATTTTATGAGCTAAGGAAAACAACATAGGCCCCTTGCATAATTATCAAGTACCCTTAAATGCACCCCTTGATATTGCTAGGTTTTTAAAATTGGTAAAAGATCCCTTTTTTTAGGCTAACTTTGCCACCCTTTGCTCCCAAGGTGTGTTGATGATCAACTTCAAAGGTACATGAAACTCACATTTTTTCTTTCATAATTCAGGAAGAGCATGTCATTTTCAAATTTACTTGCATTATCTTATTTCATTCATTCTCTTGATATCCTTTGTTGAAAAGCATGTCTAAATAGGCTCAATAGCTACTGATTGGTGGCTGCACATGGATGCCTTGTGTTATTGGATCACCCATGTGCATTGCTATTTCTTCAACAAAGGATAGCTGAAGAATGGAGCAAATTAAATAATAGAAGTAAATGGGGATGTTGTTTAAAATTGTATTCTCTATCTGAACCATAAAATAAAATGTTTGGGTTTCATGTCCCTTTAAACCAATATTTTATGGGCTAACGTCAACATAGGCCCCTTGCATAATTCTCAATCACCTAGATTACGAGTTTTGAGCGCTATAGAGAAATTAACGAACGCAACAAAAGTTATGTTATTTAATTTCCTATAGCGCTGCCATTAGAAGTTTTCAAACATACACATTTTGCGTGCGATATGGTTGCGTTGAGCTTCATACGGCGCACATTTAGAGCGCTGCTGAGACGTGCTCGTGCATGATTTCCCCATAGACATCAGTGGGGAGAGTCGGCAAAAAACAAAAGTTCCGCAACACAGCCCCATTGATGTCTATGGGGAAATAAAAATACTGTTTAAACCTAACACCATAACATAAACCCTACATCTAAACACCCCTAATCTGCTGCCCCCAACATCGCGGACACCTTCCTAAGTTATTAACCCCTAATCTGCCGCTCCCAATATCGCCGCTACCTAAATAAAATGATTAACCCCTAATCTTCCGCTCCCGATATCGCCGCCACTATACTACATTTATTATCCACTACACCGCCAACCCCTACATCGCAGCAAGATAAATTAAACTATATTAACCCCTAAACCTAAACCTAACAGAACCCTAACCCTAACCCCAACACTCCTTAACTTTAACATAATAAAAATATAGCTAAATTAAATTTACAATTATTAACTAAATGAACCTATTAACCCCTAAACCACCAGCCCCCACATCGCAACAAGCTAAATTAAACTACATTAACCCCTAAACCTAACCCTAAACCTAACCCTTAGCCACCTAACTTTAACATAATTAAATTAGATCTAAATTAAATTTACAATTATTAACTAAATAATTTCTATTTAAAACTAAATACATACTTACCTGTGAAATAAAACCTAAGATAGCTACAATATAACTAATAGTTACTTTGTAGCTAGCTTATGTTTTATTTTTTTATTTCACAGGTAACTTTGTATTTATTTTAACTAGGTAAACTAGTTAGTTAATAGTTATTAACTATTTACTAACTACCTAGTTAAAATAAATAAAAACATACCTGTCAAATAAAACCTAGCCTGCCTTACACTAAACCTACCATTGCAAAAAATAAAAAAGCTACCATTACAATAAATAAAAAACAACTATCATTACAAAAAAAAAAACGAAATTATCCCAAAAAATAAAGATTAATCCTATTCTAATACCCTTAAAAAACCACCTCAAAATAAAAAACCCTACTCTAGATCAAACTACCATGGGCCCTTAAAAGGGCCTTTTGGGGGGCATTGCCCTGAGATCTACAGTTATATTGCTAAAAAAAAATACAAGCACTCCCTAACACTATACAAACCCCCACCCCCCAAACTACTAAGGGCCCTTAAAAGAGTCTTTTGGGGGTACCTTAAAGGGCCTTTTGTAGGGCATTGCCCTGAGATAAACAGCTCTTTTGCTCCAAAAATTATACAAACACTATGGGAATCCCATGAAAAAACATATTTTTTACGTGTGCTGGACTGACTTTGCGTTACAGGCTAAAAAGGTGTGCGGTACACCTATACCGACAACTGCGGTGCTGTTTTAACGCTAAAAATTCTATATTTTTAGCGTTACAAGCCGCAACACAAAACTTGTAATTTAGGTGAAATAGATTTAAATGTGCCTTTGCTATTGCTAGGCTTCTTAAATTGGAAATGCTCATTTAAAAAAGGCTAATTCTGCTACATATCTGATGTATATGTTATATTATTTTAGTTTATTATGTTTATAAACTTTGTCATGTGAGAAAATCTATCACATGAGAAAAAAGAAAAGGCATATTAATACACTGACAGTTTGATAAATCAACTTATACATGTCTTTACAGACTCCTAATTTATCAAACATCGTCACTTATCGGGTCTGATTTGACGCAAATATATCTGTTATTTTTTTATAAATTTGACTGTTGAGCTAAAAATTTGCATTGCTTGAATTAATGCAAATTGAGGAGGACAGCCTCTTAAAAGTTCACTTCTATTTATAGACAGCTTGATAAATTTAGGACACAATCTTCTCCCTTCATTTCTGCCTGTTCCTAGTGATGGAACAGTATTTCTTTCTATTGGTAAATGTCGCCAATATGCAAAAAGTGTAAAAAGTAGATGAACAACGAGGAAAAGAGCAAGAGAGATAGACAAGGATATATGATGAAATGTGCATTTAGGATTAGGGGAAAATTATTATACCTTCTCCCTGTCTGTTTGTTTTGCACAAAGATCGCTACAAATTAAAATTGCTGAAAGTTACTGAAAATAAGTATGTGTTTTATATATATATATATATATATATATATATATATATATATATATATCGTTTGGGGTTGTTGCTTCCCTTGTTCAGAGAAGAATTGCCTGGTATTTCGGCGCTGGACTGTCATTGGGCAGGGTCAGACTGACTTTAGGATATTTTTCTCTGTGAAGGGGCATAGTGTGCTAAAGGAACGCGCACCTTGAGTTGCATTAAAAATGAGCAGACATGGGGGACTTCCGTTTGAGGGAGGAGCAAGCAAGGTGCTGCATGTACTGGCTCCTATGCTTGTAGCTCTATTCACCTACTCCCACCTTCAAGCGTTCTTTGGCCGAAGAGTTTTCCCGGCCCAGACATAGGGTCCTGTGGACCATGAAGTGGAAGTCTCTCTTAGGTATCGACCAGCTTCGTGGCTGAAGCAAACGTGCTGTAAAGACTCTATAAACTTGCAATAACTCTGGCAACATTATTGCTATTTGCTTCTACAACGATACAAAGTATACAAAGTATAACTAATCTATGCCTGATGGGACACAAGTTACAGTCTACACCTCTAAGAAAGTATTCGGAGTTTTAAGCTGAAAGAGAAAGCACCTGATTACAATGCCAAGCCTAGCCGTACAAACCTGGAGGAAGGTGTGATTTGAAATAGTCCCCCTGCTAGCAGATTTGCAATACACAGTATCTGTACCGACATCTGTTCCAGATATCGGAGCGCTCCCTGGTGAGCGCACAGGTCTCCGACCAATCAGCATACCTGAACGTTTTGAGGCATCCGACTACTCCCTGTTGAGCAGAGGTCAGCTGTGACGGTGGGCGAATTAGTGGCTTGCTGGACGTGGGCAGCACCTGTGCAGCTGGTCTCCCTGTGACCCTAGGAAGGATACTTGCAGCTGCGGAGGATCCTGGATTCCTGAACAGGGGGACACAGTAGAGGCCCTCAGATACAGAGGGATCATCTCTGGGCGACAGACGCTGAGAGAGAGACTGTTTTCGCTTCCGGACCCAGTGATTGGAGAAGAGGCCTGGCACGTGGGCAGCGTACGAACGCACGCTGATTGCCAGCATAGAGACACGCGGCTGTATTACTCCCCCGGCTTGTTGTCAGAAGGGCCGAGACCTACAAACACACCGCAAGGAATATTGTATAGTGCCTGCTTGGTGACTTATAATTTAGCCGGGTGTTACAGGTCTGGGCATAGCACTTGTTCAAGCGGCCTAAAATTGTTGAGGATTGGCACTCTCTGCTAATGGGCCTGGAACTTGGCCGATGACTAGCTTCAAACAAAGTAAAGTATGGGCTTCTTTTTTCTTGCTTCTTTGTGAATATTCTATTTTGCCTAGCAGGAAAAAGTCCTATCTCTATTGTTGAACTATTCTCACACTAACAGACGGCTAATGGGACAAGAATGTAAAGTGGGACTTTTGCCTGGTAAATGCATGATTAATGTGTTTCTATGCCACTATAGATAAGGGAATCTGTCTATGGTAATTTAAAAATCTTCTCTTTTCCCAATATAAGTTACAAGGTGTATATGTGGTTCAGGATAATACCCCATTGTAGTGCTGGCTTATTTCTATTTTCTGGAGAAATAGGCAAGGGGATCTAAAAGTCTTAACATAGTTATTGTATCCAGATTTTTAAGCATATAGGTGACATTTAGAATCTAAAAGATATCAAGAGGTGCAAAATGTTAACAATGTGCTGTGTATTTACTCTGCCTTCCTGTCAATCAAGAAACATCTAGGACTGTGCTGGGGGGGGAGGGTATGTATAGATCTTCTTGGACCACAACCATATCAAAGTCCTAAATAAATAGAACGCAGTATCCTCTGTTTTGGCCATTTCTCACCCCCTTGTTTTCTCTATTCCTCTCTATTTTTCTCACTGCTTTCCCTACTCCACTCTGAACTCTGAAAGTTCAGCTCACATAGTCACCAGCACTCTCTATTTTAATCTTTCTCGTCCTGTCTCTTTCTTTTCTCTTTTCTCTTCTTTTTTTTTCTTTTTTCTAGTGTGTATATACCCACTCCCAGGCCTCAGTGATCTGATTATAGAACTAATTAATTTAGTATAGATTTAATTCACATTCACAAACACACCAATTTTTGTCTAAAATTTGATTTGATTAACACTTGTGCCGTAACAGTAGGATTATTAGTATTCTGTGCGCATATGGACAAATTCATATCAGTAACTAGGAACTCCTCTCCTAATATGCCCGTCAAGCAAAGGGAAAAAAATGGCGAAACGCCCTGATCAGGTATTAGAAACGTCGCAAACACAAAATGAGCTACATTTTGATATACAGGAGTTAGTTATACAGATCACTAAGATCTTTACGCCACAACTAGACAGTATGAAAGCAGAGATCAAGCAAGATATAAATTGTCTCACAACAGAGGTTAGACAATTCTCTACAAGGCTCTTAGAAGCAGAGACTAGAATATCTGAAATTGAGGACAAGTTAAGCATAGTTGAAGTTAATCATGCTGAACATAATAAGAGAATTGTCAAATTACTGAGTAGACTGGAGGATCTGGAAGACCGATCTAGGCGCAACAACCTTAGAATTATCGGTCTTCCAGAGGACAGTAAATATCTTGACCTGATGCACTTTGCAACGGTTACCCTCCCTCAGAGTCTTAAAATTAACACTGATGTTCCAATACCTATAGAGAGGGTACACAGAACTGGCCCCGTGCGGCACATGAGAAAAGATAATATTTCCACTCGCCCCATAGTACTAAAGTTTCTGAATTTTCAGGACAAAATGCACTTCCTTAGGCAATATAGGAAAGCATACCCACTCACAATAGATCATTATAAAATTTTAATTTTTCAAGATTTTTCTAGCGAGATGGCAGCAAGCCGAAAGGAAATGTCTCCATTCTGTTCCAAATTACTAAATGCAAATTATAATGTTAAAATGGTATATCCGGCTAAGCTGGTTGTATTAATAGATGAGACACAATTTGTTCTAAACACCAGTAAAGAGGCACAGGTCTTTTGTAACGAGCAGGGTATACAATGATAAAGTGACGTTGTCAGAGTTGCTACTATAGTCTTGAAGAGTATGTATCTGATGGTCTGGATGATGTATGGATGTATTTGTGGTTTTATTAGGGTTTTTTTTTTTTTCTCCTCTTTCCCCTCCCTGCTCCTTTTTATCCTCCTCCCCCCACTACCCCCCTCTGCCTTGTGTCTGAGATATCCGAGTTCCTCCCTGTAGTGTTATAACTGCCAGAAAAGGTTTGATGTAAATTCCCTGAATCTTCTCTCTTGGAATGTAGGGGGAATAACCTCTCCAGTAAAGAGGAAAGCTATTATCAAACAACTAGGCCAATATAAACCTGATCTTGCAATGTTGCAGGAAATACATCTGAAAGAATCAGAAATAATGAAATTAAAAGTGAAGTGGGTGGGAGATGTTATTTCAATAGCCGGGGAGAACAGGAAGAAAGGTTTGGCAATTCTAGTCAATAAACATCTATCCTTGATAGGCTTGGACGAGGACACTGGAGGTAGATTTCAAATACTTAAAATAAGAATCAACTCTACTTTGTTTATTATTTGTAATGTATATGGGCCTAATACACTAGATATGCAATTCTGGAACGGTTTCATAGATAACTTACGTGAGCACTCAGGGAAAAATCTAATAATAGTAGGGGATTTCAATCTCACACCTCTCCCCAATATGGATAGGACTGGGAGGAAGGAGGTATATAGGAGAGATAAGAAGACTCGGATATTCCAAAAAATATGTAGTCAATTGGGGGTGAGAGATATCTGTAGGGTCCAACACCCTGATGCCAAGGTATACACATGTATGTCACCAAGTCATCATAGCTTATCTAGGATAGATTTATTTCTAGTAACAGAGGCCCTAATGGGGATTGACTGTAATACTGACATTAAAGACATTGTGCTGTCAGATCACGCAATTATCTCACTAGAATTTGGCCCCGAGGTATTTAAAAAAGGGAACAATAATACCTTATTCTTCCCTAAATATCTAGTAATGAATAGCCAATTTCAAAATTTCTTAAAAATTAAATGGACAGAATATCAAACTTTTAATGAGCAATACCAAGAGAAAACAGAAACATATTGGGAAGCCGCAAAGGCTGTACTTCGGGGACAAATTAAGGCGTACATGTGCAGGTTAAAAAAAAAAAATTAAACAAAAAGAATTACAATTTTCAAACACAGTAAGAAATATGTATAATGCCTATATTGCTTCTAGATCAAATGATAACTGGAATAGGTACATCCATGCCAAAACACAGTGGGATATTTTTTTAAAACAAAAATGTATACAAGAGGGACTAAAACAAAAAGCCCTCTACAGGGGGTTCACTGGAAGGGCTGCTAAATACTTGGCTAGAATTGCTAAACCAAAAGATAGTAATTTGATTACTGCTATCAGGCAGAATGGGAATAGATTTACTCAAACAGAAGAGATTAAAAAAATCTTCTATAATTACTTTCAGGGAGTTTATAATGCGGAGCCCCTTAGTCATACAGATGGGGAGACGTTCTGGTCCAGGCTAACTCTACCCAGAATTTCACAGGAAGACCTGCAGTACTTGAACTCACCAATTACAGATCAAGAAATTATTTTGGCTATTAAGCAGGCTAAACTCAACAAGGCCCCTGGACCGGATTGTCTCCCTACAGAGTTTTATAGAATTCTACAGGAGGAAGTGACCCCAACATTGCGCTGTTTGTTTAATAAATATTTTAGTTCACAAATACAATGTTCTAGATATTTTACTGCATCTAACGTTGTGTTAATCCAAAAAAAAAAAACAAGGACCCAGAACTAGTCGAGTCTTATAGACCTATTTCGCTGCTAAATGCAGATTATAAGTTATTAGCATCAATAATAGCTAGCAGATTACAACCGGTAATTAAAAGTATTATACATGAAAACCAGGTAGGTTTTATGCAGGGGAGAAGTCCAATTAAGAACTTAAGGAAGACTATGATCATTTTAGATTACCTTTGGAATAACTCACTGAAGACAAGCGGGAAAGGGGCAGATACAGCGATCCTATCCCTAGATGCAGAAAAAGCATTCGATTATATAAGTTGGGGCCACCTGTTCACGACAATAGACAAATTCGGGTTCAGAGGGCATTTTAGTAACTTTATTCAATTATTATATAGTAATCCAGTCTCTGCCCTTGTTATAAATAACATGCTCACAGATCTTATTCCTCTACATAGAGGCACCAGGCAAGGCTGTCCGCTGTCCCCCCTGCTATTTAATATCTCACTTGAACCATTGGCTATATTATTACGTGAGCAGTTAGATGGCATTAGTATTGGGGACTATAAATTTATTCTTTCATTGTATGCAGATGATCTGCTAGTTTTCTTAAATAATCTTGAAGTTAATTTGTCGAAGCTCATATCGATCATGCAACTTTTTGGTGCAGTTTCGGGATATAGAATAAACTTTAATAAATCGGAACTACTATGGTTAACGAAACCAACAAAAAGCTTTACGAAACATCCCTTTAAGGAAACAAAACATATAACTTATCTAGGTATAGTTTTGACTAACAATCCATTGGAATGGTACGATATGAATATTTCAGTATGTCTAAGGGAAATGCAGAAACAATTGGATAGTTGGATTAACCTCCTAACGTATTATGTTAATAAAAACAATATTATTCCCTAAAATGCTATATTTTTTGCAAAATGTCCCTGTAATGCTCAAAAATAGGGATATTCTGAAATTCAATAGCATGTGTACTAAATTTATTTGGAAAGGGGGGAAACCACGGATCGCTTTAACTAGGCTAATGAGTGACAAGATGGCAGCAGGGTTATCATTTCCCAATATTACATTCTATAATTGGGTTTCCTTAGTTAAATTTGCTGTCGATTGGATTACTCAAAAAGAATATCTTACTCTATATCGGTGTGAGTCTAACATTACTGCCCCATTTACCTTAAATGCGTTGCTGCATTGTCCAATCAGGAGATTACCCTGTAATGTTAACAATTTAATGACATTTAAGAATATTATCTATGCATGGCAGAAATTTTGTGTTGAAATTCAGATTAATCCCCATGCAACAGAATTTTTAACAATCCAGGGAAATCCTGAGTTTCAACCAGGTTATGATTCTCAAGTCTTCCAGGGATGGGAGGAAAAGGGTTTAAAATATGTGAAGCAACTTTTGTTACCAGATGGCATGATCAATGCATTTAATTCTATCTGTTCCAAATATGGAATACACAGTAAAGATTTTTTTTGCATATTTGCAGATTCGGCATTACCTATCAGATATTCAAAAAGAATTTAAACCAAATTGGTCCCTAGGTCCTCTAATGGCTGGCATTAAAATATATCAGACAGGAAGACCTTCAATAGCAACCTTTTATAATATTCTAAATACTCTTAGTAACTTAAAACAAATCACATACATACAGCTGACATGGCTAAAATACTTTCCAAGTATAACTATAGCAGATATACAGGGAAGTATCAGAGCAATCCATGAATCTTGGGTCCCCACAGCATGGCGTGAATCACATATAAAAATATTATATAATGTTTATATTACTCCCAGTAAAAGGTCGACCTGGTCGGGGAATATTTACTGCTGTTCACGATGTAACAAAGAGAAGGCAGATATACTGCATTGTTTATGTCTATGTCCTAAGATTCTTCAACTCTATAGTAAAATAATTTATTGGATCAATGGGATACTTAACATAAGAATAAATATAGGACCCCAAGATATTGTGCTCCTATTAAGATATGCAGCAGGAGGCAAGGAATATAAACTTGTCAATACTTTAATAATACTTGCTCGGAATCTTATACTTAAAACATGGAAAGCGGTAGATGCCCCAAAATTTCCAGAATTTAAGAAAGCAGTTATTATGCAACTTACAATTGAACAGTACAATATACAGAATCTAAATGTGGAACAGGTACAGACTTTCTTCTTAAAATGGGAGGGAGTTATTAAATCCCTCCCCAGTAATATTAAAACTCAAGTGGTTAAACCAGTTAGCACATCTATCTTTGTTCTCCAAAATATCCTCACAGGTTGCTTTCCCAGATGCTGGGCAAATGATTCTGCGGGCACTACTGGCTAGGGGGGGTGGGGGCTGGCGAGGGGCAGGGAGTGGGGACTGGGGCTTTTTTTTTTTTCTCCCTCTCCTCTCTTTCTTTCCTGTTGTTATCTTGTTTTTCTGTGAGTGTGTTTGGTTGTATGTTTGTGATATGAGCTTTGGATGACATGATTGTTGGCAGCATATCTACTCCTAGTTACTTGTCATTTTTCTTTTCTAAACAATCGTAATGATTCATGTACTAAATATTATATGAATCCCCGCACAGCTGATGATGGTTGCAGGAATCATTAAAAGATGAGAAGAGAGAGAAGGAAGGGATCTTTTAGGAGATTCGGATAGACCGTGAAATTGTTAAAGATATTATGTTTCTTTCTTTCTCTTGTTCAGGCATCACAGATAGACAAGATATTTTAGCATTCAGAATATATTCAAGGATGTAATATTCAAGCTAAGTTGACTGTTATTTTTGTGAAATATTAAGGAATGACCGATATGTTAGACGTCAGATATATGTTTATTTGGTAAATTTGTAACAGTCGTTTTATTTGATTGTCTGTATGATTTGAATTACTCTTTCTGGAAAATAAATAAAAATATATTTAAAAAAAAAATAAAAAAAAAATGAGCAGACATGGAAATCTGTTCTATCTCAGGAGTGCTGTTCTTCCTCAGAATTCTCATATATATATATATATATATATATATATATATACTGTATATATATATATATATATATATATATATATATATAATATATACACACACACACTGCAAATATCGATTATCAGGATGCTTATAACATTAGGGATTAAGTCTGCAGATCTAGTAGGGCAGAAATTTCACAAACTGACTTGTGACAAAGGTGATAACTGACATTCTGGAGTCTATTTAAGAAGCAGCAGTTGCTGCCTCCGACCCACTCTGCTTCAGTTACAGGCTGAAGCGGAAGTTAGGAAGCAGCAGTCCTAAGACCGCTGCTCCTTAACTCGTCCACCACCTCTGAGGTGGCGGTCAGCAATCCGCCAGATCTAATTAGATCGGGCTGATTGACACCTGCTAGCGGACAATTGGCCGCAAATCTGCAGGGGGTGGTATTGCACCAACTGTCGCATTTATCGATGTGCGGTGGACATTATACGCTATTTTGGATCATGTCCATCCGCACTTTATTAAATGGATCCCTCTATGTTAGATCCATGTTTAAAGATCTTCAGTATGATCCACTGTACTTCCAAAAAGTTTTATTTTAATAATAACTGATTGTATTCACAATTTATAGTAGTGACATCATTGCTACATGATTTAGTAGTCATATAATAACCTACACACAGTAATGGTTAAAATTTATCTCTCAAGGAAAATAAATCATCTTCATGTTTTATTCTGTGAAGCTATTTCCTTCCATTACCTTACAAGTACTTTTATGTGTATGACATTTTTTTCTTCCCTTGGGTGCTGTGCTGTCCTTAACTTTTCTATTCTTTAATAATTTGTAATGAAGTCCTTTCCTTTTTTGCATTTTGTAGTAAAAGTAACCCCATTTGACCCTTCCTCCTTTAAAGCTACTTTATTGCTGCATTTTTGTATGTATCAGAAATATATTTAAGATGCAGCAATTTTTTTTTAACTATAATAAAATACATAAAATAAAATAAATAATAATTTTGTAGAATAACCTTTACAAAATAAAAATAAAAAGTAGATGCGCAACCTTCAACTATTTCATGTTCAATTATTAGAAAACAAAAAAACAAAAAAAAAACCCAGTCTGGTAAGGGTTGATATAAGGAACACTGTCCCATAGGTCAAAATAAATGGTTGTACAATAACAGTAGGAATTAATGAATGATGCATTATGTGTGTCTCATAACACACTCCATCAGAGTTAACCTCTAAATGTTAGGATTGTCTCTTTTGTTAGTAGTTCTAAAACTTAAGAGGAAGCTAAAAATGTAATTAGCCTTGCTGTATTATTCATTCTGAAAAAAAATGTTCCAAGCTCTTTCATTATTTATTTGTCCTGTAACTTAATTATTAAATTTGTAGTTTTTCACTGCCAAAAGAGAGGCTTTGAGTAAAAGTTGTGGACTTCAGAACCTTGACCATCCTACATGCTCAGTGAAGTCTCCAAAAAATAGTTATCAAGGGGGGGCACTTTCCAGAGGCCCATCATTGTTGTGAGGGGTCTGTGATGGGAAGGATGGGGCTGGGTAGTCAGTGGACAGCGCTGAGCAGTCTGCAGACTGAGTCAGGGAGATAAGTTGGAGGGTGGTGTAGCGGGGCTGGAACAGAGCAAGGGTAGCATGGTCAGAGTGTGGTGGGAAAACAAGGGCCAATCACACAATGTACAATAATGAATTGGTGTTTGTTTATTTTTATCAGTTCTAACAAGAACATTAAACAAGTCTTGCTTGAGCACCCAAAAAATAAGTTATGTAACCTGCAAATCAAATAGATAGTTTAAGCAATTTAAACCATTTTGAAAACCTAGGATACAGATTTTCCTTTTTGGCCTCCCTAAGGGAAGTGGGAGAAAAACAGAAATTTAACATAAAAGCAAGACATTTTAATGTCTCCTTAACTACCCATAGCATCATTATATGAGATAAAATAAATGACACACTGTAAAATATGTGTGTGTTGCATATTGATTGCTCTGACATGGAGGAACCCAAATCAAGATATCATCCACGACTATTTCACATGGATTTCCAGCAAAGAGCTGTTCCACGCATCTCTGAAAGACTTCGCTTCCAGTCAAAATCCACTATGGCATTCGTAAGAATTTGTATCTCCCAAATGGGGTCAAAAATGTTGTGAATAATGATGATTTCTCATCCAGAGGGATTTGCCAGAATCCACACTTTGCATCTAAAATGCTAAAAACCTTTGCCTGTAGCATATCAGCGATCACTTGCTCAATAGTCTTTAATGGGTGATGAGGCCTCAGGAGAGCCTTATTTAGGTGTACAGGATCAATGCATACATGGACAGTGCCATCCTTTTTGACTGCTACAGCCAAGGCAGACACCCAAGGGGTAGCCTCCACCACAAGTGAAATGATACCCAGTCTAGTCATCCTTTCCAACTCTTGGGCAACCGTGTCTTTCATAGCCAGTGGGATTCTTCTGGGAGCTTGCACAGTAGGATGCACTGATTCATCCAGGTGCATGTGATACATGACTGGAAGCTTACCAATATTGTCAGTATGAAATAAGTCCTTATAATCAGTGTACCTCTGGACTGAGTTGGATGAGATTTAAGTGCATGCTGTCTGGTAAACCTAACAGGCTTCTAACATTTCTATCCACTATGTGGAATAAAAACTTGTCCCCTGAAAGAACCAACATAGCAGTGCAGAGTGTCTGAATTGTTTGACCGCCATAAGCTATCAGGTTAACTTTATTTGACTGGTCAATTGGAGCGTTGGGGTCAATAATGTGTATTGTGGATAGGGACATGACATTGAATTTAGCACCAGTGTCAATTTTCAGCTTGATCTGCTTGTTACAGGTTGTTGAGAAGGAGGTGCATATTTCTCCTTTATTTGCAATTAAGTCCACACTTTAACAATGGAAACAAGTTTGGTGATCATCACTTTCCACTTCATTAATTCTATGCATATTTTGTTTTTTTAGTTCCACTTAATGGTGCCATCCATGCACCACTATTTTGAGGCTTGGATCTACAACACTTTGCAAAATGATGCCATTTGTTGCATGAGTTACACCTTTTGTTAAAAGCAGGGCACTTGTTTCGCTCAGTAGCGTGCTCACCACCGCAGTTGCTGCATTGCCTCTTGTTCTGCTGCACTACAAACACTACTGCCTGTCTTTTAAGTTCCTTAGTGGCCTTTTCAGAATGCTCAAACAACATACATATTCTGATGGCTGATTCCGGTGTTGTTTTTTTTCCCTTAGTAACTGAGCATGAACTGCGTCATTGTGGATGCCACAGACAATCCTGTCACGTATAAGTTCATTTGTTAGTGCACCAAAGTCACTTTCTCTTGTAAGGTGTATCCAGTCCACGGATCATCCATTACTTGTGGGATATTCTCATTACCAACAGGAAGTTGCAAGAGGACACCCACAGCAGAGCTGTAATATAGCTCCTCCGCTAACTGTCATAGCCAGTCATTCTCTTGCAACTCTCAACAAGCTAGGATGTTGTAGGAGAGAGTGGTTAAATATAGTTAGTTTATTTTCTTCAATCAAAAGTTTGTTATTTTTAAATAGTACCGGAGTTGTGCTATTTTATCTCAGGCAGTAAATAGAAGAAGAATCTGCCTGAGGTTTCTATGATCTTAGCAGGTTGTAACTAAGATCCATTGCTATTCTCACATATGTCTGAGGGGATTACACAGATGAGGTAACTTCAGCGAGAGAATGGCGTGCAGTTTATTCTGCTATCAGGTATGTGCAGTTATAATTTTTTCTAGAGATGGAAAACACTAGAAAATGCTGCTGATACCGGATTAATGTAAGTTAAGCCTGAATACAGTGATTTAATAACGACTGGTATCATGCTTACTCCCAGGGGTAATACCCTTATGATATTGCAATATAAACGTTTGCTGGCATGTTTAATCGTTTTTATATATGCATTGGTGATAAAACTTTATTGGGGCCTAGTTTTTTCCACATGGCTGGCTTAAATTTTGACTAGAAACAATTTCCGCTGTTGTAGTATTAAAGTTACAGTTGGTGCAGTTAAAATTACAAACTGTGACATCCAGCTTCCCTCAGGAGTCCCCTGTATGCTATAGGACATCTCTAAAGGGCTCAAAGGCTTTCCAAAGTCATTTATTGGGGAAGGTAGGACCACAGCTTGCTGTGGCAGTTGGTTTCGTTTTTTTGATCCGTTTTTTGAACTAAGGGGTTAATCATCCTTTTGCAAGTGGATGCAATGCTCTGCTAGCCTATTACATACACTGTAAAATTTTCGTTTGATTTACTGCATTTTTTCACTGTTCTGACAAAATTTGTTTCTCTTAAAGGCACAGTACCGTTTTTTATATTTGCTTGTTAACTTGATTTAAAGTGTTTTCCAAGCTTGCTAGTCTCATTGCTAGTCTGTATAAACGGGTCTGACATAGAAGAAACTCCTTGTTCATGTTTAAAAGCCATGGTGGAACCCCCTCTTAGAATGTGTACCAAATGTACTGCTTTCATTTTATGCAATAAAGATCATATTCTGTTTTTAAAAAAATTATCACCAGAAGAATCTAACGAGGGGAAAGTTATGCCGACTAATTCTCCCCACGTGTCAGGCCCTTTGACTCCTGCCCAAGGGACTCACGCTCAAATGGCGCCAAGTACATCTAGGGCACCCATAGCGTTTACTTTACAAGACATGGCGGCAGTCATGGATAATACACTGTCAGCGGTATTAGCCAGACTACCTGAACTTAGAGGTTAGCGAGATAGCTCTGGGGTGAGACAAAATGCAGAGCATACTGACGCTTTAAGAACCATGTCTGATACTGCCTCACAATATGCAGAAGCTGAGGAAGGAGAGCTTCAGTCAGTGGGTGATGTTAATGACTCAGGAAAGATACCTGATTCTAATATTTCTACATTTAAATTTAAGCTTGAACACCTCCGCGTGTTACTTAGGGAGGTTTTAGCTGCTCTGAATGACTGTGATACCATTGCAGTGCCAGAGAAATTTTGTAGACTAGATAAATGCTTTGCAGTGCCGGTGTGTACTGATGTTTTTCCAATACCTAAAAGGTTTACAGAAATTATTAATAAGGAATGGGATAGACCAGGTGTGCCGTTCTCTTCCCCTCCTATTTTTAGAAAAATGTTTTCCAATAGACGCCACCACACGGGACTTATGGCAGACAGTCCCTAAGGTGGAGGGAGCAGTTTCTACTCTAGCAAAGCGTACTACTATCCCTGTCGAGGACAGTTGTGCTTTTTTAGAGCCAATGGATAAAAAATTAGAAGGTTACCTTAAGAAAATATTTATTCAACAAGGTTTTATCCTACAGCCCATTGCATGCATTGCCCCTGTCACTGCTGCTGCGGCGTACTGGTTTGAGTCTCTGGAAGAGGCTTTACAGGTAGAGACTCCATTGGATGACATACTTGGCAAACTTAGAGCACTTAAGCTAGCCAATTATTTTATTTCTGATGCCATTGTTCATTTGAATAAACTAACGGCTAAGAATTCTGGTTTTGCTATCCAGGCGCGCAGAGCGCTATGGCTTAAATCATGGTCAGCTGACGTGACTTTAAAATCTAAACTACTTAACATTCCCTTCAAGGGGCAGACCCTATTCGGGCCTGGTTTGAAGGAGATTATTGCTGATATCACGGGAGGAAAAGGTTGTGCCCTTCCTCAGGACAGGTCCAAATCTAGGGCCAAACAGTCTAATTTTCGTGCCTTTCGAAACTTCAAGGCAGGTGCGGCATCAACTTCCTCTAATAATAAACAAGAGGGAACTTTTGCTCAATCCAAGACGGTCTGGAGACCAAACCAGACCTGGAAAAAAGGTAAGCAGGTCAAAAAGCCTGCTGCTGCCTCTAAGACAGCATGAAGTAACGACCCCCTATCCGGTAACGGATCTAGTAGGGGGCAGACTTTCACTCTTCGCCCAGGCGTGGGCAAGAGATGTTCAGGATCCCTGGGCGTTGGAAATTATATCCCAGGGATATCTTCTGGACTTCAAAGCTTCCCCCCCAAAGGGAGATTTCACCTTTCACAATTATCTGCAAACCAGATAAAGAGTGAGGCATTCTTATACTGTGTACGAGACCTCCTAGTTATGGGAGTGATCCATCCAGTTCCAAAGGAGGAACAGGAACAGGGTTTTTACTCAAATCTGTTTGTGGTTCCCAAAAAAGAGGGAACCTTCAGACCGATTTTGGATCTAAAGATCTTAAACAAATTCCTCAAAGTTCCGTCGTTCAAGATGGAAACTATTCGTACCATCCTACCACTGATCCAGGAGGGTCAATATATGACTACAGTGGATCTAAAGGATGCTTATCTTCACATTCCGATACACAAAGATCATCCTTGGTTTCTCAGGTTTGCCTTTCAAGACAGGCATTACCAGTTGTAGCTCTTCCCTTTGGATTAGCTACAGCCCCAAGAATCTTTACAATGGTTCTAGGGTCGCTTTTGGCGGTCCTAAGGCCGCGGGGCATAGCAGTAGCCCCTTATTTAGACGACATCCTGATACAGGCGTCAAACTTCCAAATTGCCAAGTCTCATACGGACGTAGTACTGGCATTTCTGAGGTCGCATGGGTGGAAAGTGAACGAGGAAAAGTGTTCTCTATTCCCACTCACAAGAGTTTCCTTTCTAGGGACTCTGATAGATTCTGTAGAAATGAAAATTTACCTTGACGGAGTCCAGGTTATCAAAGCTTCTAAATTCCTGTTGGGTTCTTCATTCCATTCCGCGCCCTTTGGTGGCTCAGTGTATGGAAGTAATCGGCTTAATGGTAGCGGCAATGGACATAGTGCCGTTTGCACGCTTACATCTCAGACTGCTGCAACTATGCAGGCTCAGTCAGTGGAGCGGGGATTACACAGATTTGGCCCATCAACTGAATCTGGACCAAGAGACCAGGGATCCTCTTCCCTGGTGGCTATCTCGGGTCCATCTGTCCAAAGGTATGACCTTCGCAGGCCAGATTGGACTATTGTAACAACAAATGCCAGCCTTCTAGGTTGGGGTGCAGTCTGGAACTCCCTGAAGGCTCAAGTATCGTGGATTCAGGAGGAGTCTCTCCTTCCAATAAATATTCTGGAACTAAGAGCGATATTCAAGGCTCTTCAGGTTTGGCCTCAGTTAGCAACTCTGAGGTACATCAGATTTCAGTCGGTCAACATCACGACTGTAGCTTACATCAACCATCGAGGGGGAACAAGAAGTTCCCTAGAGATATTAGAAGTTTCAAAAATAATTCACTGGGCAGAGATTCACTCTTGCCACCTATCAGCTATCCATATCCCAGGTGTAGAGCACTGGGAGGCGGATTTTCTAAGTCGTCAGACTTTTTATCCGGGAGAGTGGGAACTCCATCCGGAGGTATTTGCACAACTGATTCTCCGTTGGGGCAAACCAGAACTGGATCTCATGGCGTCTCGCCAGAACGCCAAGCTTCCGTGTTACGGATCTAGTTCCAGGGATCCCAAGGCGACACTGATAGATACTCTAGCAGCGCCCTGGTCTTTTAACCTGGCTTATGTGTTTCCACCGCTTCCTCTGCTCCCTCGACTGATTGCCAAGATCAAGCAGGAGAGAGCATTGGTGATTCTGATAGCACCTGCGTGGCCACGCAGGACCTGGTATGCAGATCTAGTGGACATGTCATCCTTTCCACCATGGTCTCTGCCTCTGAGACAGGACCTTCTACTTCAGGGTCCTTTCAACCATCCAAATCTAATTTCTCTGAGGCTGACTGCCTGGAGATTGAATGCTTGATTTTATCAAAGTGTGGCTTCTCTGAGTCAGTTATTGATACCTTAATACAGGCACGAAAGCCTGTCACCAGGAAAATTTACTATAAGGTATGGCGTAGATATCTTTATTGGTGTGAATCCAAGGGTTACTCATGGAGTAAGGTCAGGATTCCTAGGATTTTATCTTTTCTCCAAGAAGGTTTGGAAAAAGGATTGTCAGCTAGTTTCTTAAAGGGACAGATTTTTGCTCTGTCTATTCTTTTGCACTAGCGTCTGGCAGATGTTCCAGACGTTCAGGCATTTTGTCAGGCTTTAGTTTGAATCAAGCCTGTATTTAAACCTGTTGCTCCACCATGGAGCTTAAACTTGGTTCTTAAGGTTCTTCAAGGAGTTCCGTTTGAACCTCTTCATTCCATAGATATCAAACTTTTATCTTGGAAAGTTCTTTTTTTTTTTTTTTTTTGGTAGCTATTTCCTCGGTTCGTAGAGTCTCTGAGCTATCTGCCTTACAATGTGATTCTCCTTATCTGATTTTTCATACGGATAAGGTAGTCCTGCGTACCAAACCTGGGTTCTTACCTAAGGTGGTATCTAACAAGAATATCAATCAAGAGATTGTGGTTCCATCCTTGTGTTACACAATCTGGACGTGGTCTGTGCTTTAAAGTTTTACTTACAAGCTACTAAAGATTTTCGTCAAACATCTGCTTTGTTTGTTGTCTACTCTGGACAGAGGAGAGGTCAAAAGGCTTTGGCAACCTCTTTTTCTTTTTGGCTAAGAAGCTTAATCCGCTTAGCCTATGAGACTGCTGGACAGCAGCCTCCTGAAAGGATTACAGCTCATTCCACTAGAGCTGTGGCTTCCACTTGGGCCTTTAAAAATGAGGCTTCTGTTGAACAGATTTGCAAGGCGGCGACTTGGTCTTCGCTTCATACTTTTTCAAAATTTTACAAATTTTATACTTTTGCTTCTTCGGAGGCTATATTTGGGAGAAAGGTTTTACAGGCAGTGGTTCCTTCCATTTAAGTTCCTGCCTTGTCCCTCCCTTCATCCGTGTACTTTAGCTTTGGTATTGGTATCCCACAAGTAATGTATGATCCTTGGACTGGATACACCTTACAAGAGAAAACACAATTTATGCTTACCTGATAAATTTATTTCTCTTGTGGTGTATCCAGTCCATGGCCCGCCCTGTCATTTTAAGGCAGGTAATTTTTAAATTTAAACTACAGTAATCACTACACCCTAAGGTTCCTCCTTTCTCGGCTTGTTTTCGGTCGAATGACTGGCTATGACAGTTAGCGGAGGAGCTATATTACAGCTCTGCTGTGGGTGTCCTCTTGCAACTTCCTGTTGGGAATGAGAATATCCCACAAGTAATGGATGATCCATGGACTGGATACACCACAAGAGAAATAAATTTATCAGATAAGCATAAATTGTGTTTTTTTTAGCCAGCAGTCGCAATGTGGCTGCGTAGGATTGAATTCCCTCATCAGTTTTTTGAGCCATCATGTTAAATGCATGTCTGTCTATTATTATGTTACGTTCCGGTAAGCAGATCTCATCAATTATTTTGATTAATACTTCAGGATCCTCTTTGTCCTCACCCTCTTGAAAATTAAATGACTCATATTTATCTAGTGCATCTGAACCAGGAAAATTGAGAAAAGTGTAAGCTTATACCTTTTTTGATGTGTCTGAAAGTCCAGCTTTGCTGTACACTTCCCATGCTCTTTTGAATTTCCGCCAATTGTTAACAATGTCAGTATCAAAGATAAGCGGTTCCATGCTGCGTAGATTTCGAGCCTAATTTCTCAGTGTTCTCACTTCTGATACCATGTAGATCTTGCATACACAATGATGGATTGCCAGGTAACTTTGCAAGAAACTGTTTATTATTACAACTCCTGGTGAGACATGCTGTCTCCCTGCTTGTTTCACTTAGCATTTAACATAGTACTTCCTGTCTCCGCCCCCATGTCCCACAAATCTATGCATAGGTGCAACACACACATATTCTACACACTCAAAAGACTTTTGAAAGGTTGTGTCCCAGCACTGCAAAACAATAATTTTGTATTCACAATGGAAATTTGAAATGCATTTAAAACATTTAGGCCTAGATTTGGAGTTCGGCGTTAGCCGTGAAAACCAGCGTTAGAGGCTCCTAACGCGGGTTTCTTACGGACTCCGGTATTTAGAGTTCAGTTACCGACACTCAAAAAACACCTAACGCTCAAATTTCTACCGACACCTCAGAACCAGTAGTAAACATTTACCGACAAAAAAACCATCTACGAATCAAAAAACAAATATTACACAAACTACACTTACAGTCATACAAACACTACACTATGTTTATTTTTCATATTTAATAATTTTTCATCAAAATACAAAGGATTAAAGTTGCGAGATCTCGGGTGTTAGAAAAAAAACAACACAAATCCATTTTCCCATTGACTTACATTGACACACGGGAAAAGACCCTCATATACCTACATCTAACTAATAACATTATCACAAACATACACTCATCGATGCATACAAACAATATACACCACATGACATACACAAAATATTTATTTATCACAAAAAGAACACGATTTAGTTACTTTTTCACAAAAGCTCATGACGTCATTCACTTTACGAGGAAAACCAGTCTTAGAAAAAAAAAATTAACAAATTTTAGAGCCTCCATTGACTTCTATTGGGAAGACGTGCTCGTGCACGCGAAACCCTCATTTCCCTAACGCACGCAAATAGCGTAGACAGAAAAACTCCAAATACCAGCTCTAGAAAAGACATGATTTCATGCGTTAGACACAGCTATGATAAATAGATCAAGAAATGACTATTTCCCTATGGTGGATTTATGGATTTTACTGTTTGAATATTCACAACACCATTAAATTCTTTCAGACTTTTATATTACATCAACTACAAATCAACATCACTAGTAACAACATTTTTGTTTTAAAAATATTACATTTAAACGGACACAAAAATAATGTAAACTTTTCAGGATTCACAAACACTACACAATGGGAAACAATTCTCATTTACCTTTATTATTGCATTTCAGTTATTCAACTCATATGCTTGCAGCAACAGCATATCTACATAGGCTTAACACATGATCAGTCATGGATGCACATACATTACTTTTAACATTCACTCATACATGTGCATTCAAATGATGGGGGAAAAACACATTACATTCTCTCGAGGAATCACAAAACACAACATATGGATTTTACTGTACTTTTAACATCATGATTCCATCACCAGAAACCATTAGGAATTACGTACAACAAGAACATCATTACACCAGATTACAGATGTCACTTTATGGGAAGGAACAACAATGCCAGACCGCTATATACAAGTCAGCATATGTGGGACACAATCACAATATATACGTACATGTACATAACACGTATCACCCATCACGCAACCACAAAGCACACATTTAGATTTTATTCAGCACACAATAACAATGTAGTCAAATACAACAACACAATGAGGATTTCAGAACTACATAGGCAGGTTAATAATATCATGACGTCATTAGAAGATTCAACCATACACATCACAGATTCACGACTGTACCGCCCCTTTCGGAACTTTAACACTCAATACTACAATACAACATATACATAAATAACAGTTTGGAACAGCCTTATTAGGGAGATTTCAATGGGACAATTAATAAATATTGTCAGATCGCAAATCACTTATATATATAATACTACAGATGACAGCCGGAAGTTATTCAGTATTAGTGCCATTTGAAAGGGACGCATACAATATTGACATCTCGGCAATCACTTATATATACAATACTACAGATGACAGCCGGAAGTTATTCAGTATTAGTGCGATTTGAAAGGGACGCATACAATATTGACAGCTCGGCAATCACTTATATATACAATACTACAGATGACAGCCGGAAGTTATTCAGTATTAGTGCGATTTGAAAGGGACGCATACAATATTGACAGCTCGGCAATCACTTATATATACAATACTACAGATGGCAGACGGGAAGTTCGGAATTATTATTGCGATTTGAAAGGGACGCATACAATATTGACTGCTCGGCAATCACTTATATATACAATACTACAGATGACAGCCGGAAGTTATTCAGTATTAGTGCCATTTGAAAGGGACGCATACAATATTGACAGCTCAGCAATCACTTATATATACAATACTACAGATGGCAGACGGGAAGTTCTGAATTATTATTGCGATTTTAAAGGGATGCATACAATATTGACTGCTCGGCAATCACTTATATATACAATACTACAGATGGCAGACAGGAATTTCGGAATTATTATTGCGATTTGAAAGGGACGCATACAATATTGACAGCTCGGCAATCACTTATATATACAATACTACAGATGGCAGACGGGAAGTTCGGAATTATTATTGCGATTTTAAAGGGACGCATACAATATTGACAGCTCGGCAATCACTTATATATACAATACTACAGATGGCAGCTGTTACTTTATCGTTTACAAACAATATTGCAGCAACATTGATCGATCACATTCGATGCACATTATACACAACTATGCACTTTCATTCATGTTAGCCTGGACGTGTGCTTGTTACTATAACATCGCGTTTAAGAAATATTGATTACGCATATGAACAAACATTACAAACATGCACTGTATGTGTGATATTTGACATTTTCACATTGAGATTCATTGTTTGAAAATAACATTTCAGCAAACAACAAATAAACGCCCACTGTGAAAGCATTCGCGCCGCTCACATACAAACAGGTGAATACAATCAGCAATCATTACAAACTCACTACCATTGGACTAATTGTACTATAAATCCCCCAAACAACATGGCCAATGCATCACTTGTGATCCACATCAGATCAAGTGCTTACCTTGTTACGCTGTTTTGAAAGATGGATGACGATGACATGGTAGACGCTGCTGGTGCTGCTATTGGCGAACTAGCTGTTGGTCGAATCAGGCAGCCTCGGCGGCTCAGACTAAGACGAAGGGGTCGTCTGGTTCGAGGTCCTTGTGTCTACAGGGTGAGACCCACCTTGGAAAACATGAGCGACTATCGGCTCGATCGCGAACAGCTCATTGGCCTTTACGATCTTCTTAAACCTCATTTGGAGCCACGTATAAGAATAAGGACTGCTGTTCCCGCCATGAGTAAGATGCTAAGCTGTCTATACGTCCTGGCCTCCGGGAGTTTTCAATCCGGAGAACTGTACATGCATGGCCTGGCTCAAGGTACATTCTCTGGGGTGTTTGATAACTTTCTGGACGCCATGGTACGTATCAGTAAGCAATACATAGGATTCCCACAGAATGATGGTGATTGGAGGCGCCTGAAGCGGGAATTCTTTGATATTGCTCAAATGCCCAATGTCTTGGGAGCCATAGATTGTACCCACATTGCGCTGCGTGCTCCAATTGATGACTCGCCCTTCAGAAATCGCAAACATTTTCATAGCCTCAACGTGCAGTATGTTTGTGACGCACAGATGAGGATTATGCATGTGTGTGCGAATTTTGGAGGGGCTTGTCATGATGCCCGCATCCTCTCTCTGTCGTCCCTGTGGAGATAGTTTGAGGAAAGACAAATGCCCCCTGGTTATCTCGTTGGTGAGTATTTGTGCACAACATGGTTAATTAGTTTGACAATTGCCACTGTAGTTTTAAAATGTTAGCGTAATGTTCAGCTATAGGATGCAATTTAACCATATATTTTCCCCCCGCTAATGTCTAGTTTTAGTTCAATGCAGATATGTAGCATGTCTTACCTTAAATGCTCAGATAGAGAATGTAATGTAACCATGTAGTTAGCATTTTACACAAGGTTTGATTTAGGAGAAATACGCATATGTAGCATGTCTTAGCTGAAATGGGAAGATATTAGCTAATGCAATTTAACCATGTCATTGTCTCTTTCAGCAAATGTCTTTTAGTTCAATGCAGATATGTAGCATGTCTTACCTTAAATGCTCAGATAGAGAATGTAATGTAACCATGTAGTTAGCATTTTACACAAGGCTTGATTTAGGAGAAATACGCATATGTAGCATGTCTTAGCTGAAATGGGAAGATATTAGCTAATGCAATTTAACCATGTCATTGTCTCTTTCAGCAAATGTCTTTTAGTTCAATGCAGATATGTAGCATGTCTTACCTTAAATGCTCAGATAGAGAATGTAATGTAACCATGTAGTTAGCATTTTACACAAGGCTTGATTTAGGAGAATTACGCATATGTAGCATGTCTTAGCTGAAATGGGAAGATATTAGCTAATGCAATTTAACCATGTCATTGTCTCTTTCCGCTAATGTCTACTTTTAGTTCAATGCAGATATGTAGAATGTCTTACCTTAAATGCTCAGATAGAGAATGTAATGTAACCATGTAGTTAGCATTTTACACAAGTTTTGGTTTAGGAGAAATACGCATATGTAGCATGTCTTAGCTGAAATGGGAAGATATTAGCTAATGCAATTTAACCATGTCATTGTCTCTTTCCGCAAATGTCTTTTAGTTCAATGCAGATATGTAGCATGTCTTACCTTAAATGCTCAGATAGAGAATGTAATGTAACCATGTAGTTAGCATTTTACACAAGGCTTGATTTAGGAGAAATACGCATATGTAGCATGTCTTAGCTGAAATGGGAATATATTAGCTAATGCAATTTAACCATGTCATTGTCTCTTTCAGCAAATGTCTTTTAGTTCAATGCAGATATGTAACATGTCTTACCTTAAATGCTCAGATAGAGAATGTAATGTAACCATGTAGTTAGCATTTTACACAAGGCTTGATTTAGGAGAAATACGCATATGTAGCATGTCTTAGCTGAAATGGGAATATATTAGCTAATGCAATTTAACCATGTCATTGTCTCTTTCAGCAAATGTCTTTTAGTTCAATGCAGATATGTAGCATGTCTTACCTTAAATGCTCAGATAGAGAATGTAATGTAACCATGTAGTTAGCATTTTACACAAGGCTTGATTTAGGAGAAATACGCATATGTAGCATGTCTTAGCTGAAATGGGAAGATATTAGCTAATGCAATTTAACCATGTCATTGTCTCTTTCAGCAAATGTCTTTTAGTTCAATGCAGATATGTAGCATGTCTTACCTTAAATGCTCAGATAGAGAATGTAATGTAACCATGTAGTTAGCATTTTACACAAGGCTTGATTTAGGAGAAATACGCATATGTAGCATGTCTTAGCTGAAATGGGAAGATAGAGAATAATATTGAACTAGATATTTTAAAGTTAAAATAAACATTTGTTAATGGATTATCGTGTACAAAACTTTTTATTGTACTACAAATACTATTTTGAGGATTCTGTTGGAATTATGTTCAGTTCATAATTTATAGGTGATTCTGGGTACATGAGCCGGCCTTGGCTCATTACCCCCTTGCGTAGCCCGACTGATGTGTCTGAGGAGCGCTACAATAGAGCTCATAAGAGAACCAGGGCGGTGGTTGAACGGATGTTCGGGCTCCTGAAGATGAGGTTCAGGTGCCTGGACAGGTCGGGAGGAGCCCTCCAGTACAACCCAAAGAAGGTGGCTAAGATCGTTGTAGCCTGTAGCGTCCTGCATAATATTGCACAGCGGGCTGGGATGCTGCAGGCCGTCCAGCCGGACAGAAACCTCCTCAGAGATGAGGAGGATGATCCTGTTCTAGAGGGGCCATTCCGGGACGAGGGGCTCAATGTCAGAGCAGACATCATCAACCGCAACTTTAGACGGTAAAGAATAGAAGTTAGACTGGAGTATTATCAATAGATGTGAACTCTAGGGAAATGACAAGTAGAGAATTGTGCAAACATGTTAGGATTGTTCATCAAATGCTAAAAATGTGTTTCATTTATTAATATAGGTGATGCTCTGGCCATTGGGTCCTGTAGCAAGTCTTTGCCACCTGGTTTTTAAAGAGGACATCAGCTGGTAAGTATAAATGTCTGGACTGTTGCTGGCATGAATTGTACACAAATACATCATATGGCATACATTTTATAAACTAGTATTTAGTTTACACATTACTTAAAATGAAAATACTCAGAAAGGGATCCTCTAGCATGACTATGGTTCAATGTCACACATTAGAGGTTTGTTCTGCTCAATATGACTCATCTTCACACTTGATAGAACATAACACAAGATGCTACACAGTAAGCTAGTGACAGAAATTTCTTATGAAATGGGGGGTGGGAGAGGGCTACAGAAATGATTCACACATTTGTAGTAATTTTGAATAAACTTTTTATGCCATTAGGGAGCTGACTTAATCTAAAGACTGAAAGGGAAGAATTAGAAGCCTGACAGTGAAGATTGCCCAGACTGACAGTGGAAAAAGCCAATATTGAAATTGAAGTATACCAATGGGATCATGTCTGGCATTATCTTTCAAATCTGCTGACCTTGAAAACCATACAAAGACATGTTCACATGGTAAGTGCCAACTATTTAATAGAATAAGGCTGTTGAGGCATCCTATTGGAGACACTTAGATTAATTTCTAATTTTTAGATGGTATTTCTATTTTTGAAATGATGAATAAGACACCTATTGAAGATCAACTTTTTACCCCTGAATTGACTTTCAAAGACCATGCATTATCCAGGTTGGTGTACCAATGCATGCTAGTTAAGAATCACAGGAAGAATGTTGAATATTAGTAGCTTACATACATTAGTCATATTTAGTTCTTAATTAGATATTTAGGGATCACAATCAGACACTTAGATGAATTTCTAATTTTTAGATGGGATTTCAGTCCTCTATTTTTGAAATGATGAATAAGACACCTATTGAAGATCAACTGTTTACCCCTGAATTGACTTTCAAAGACCATGCATTATCCAGGTTGGTGTACCAATGCATGCTAGTTAAGAATCACAGGAAGAATGTTGATTATTGGTAGCTTACATACATTAGTCATACATATTTCATCATTAGATATTTAGGGATCACAATCATAAAAAGGAATACATATTATAGTTGATATAGAGGTATTTGAATGGACATGAAATATGACATTTATGTTCAACATATATATTATTGAAATGTGATATACATTTTATGTATAATTAGAAAATCAGATTTTGTTTTTTTTTATTTTATTACACAATATAATGTTTTTTTTTTGTTTTTTTTAATATAATTAATAAATATCTTTAAAAAATGTTGAACAAAGTTAGAGCATAGACACAAGATGATTGTAAATGTATTTTATGAATCTTTGACTACGTGTGTATTAACTTTTGTAAAAAAAAAATTTACATTTCAGATTGGCATCTGATGACTTCCAGGAATATTTCTTTCTTTTTGGTTCAGAAACTATTAAATTTTAAAATGGTAATAATAAACATTTTAGTATTAAATACACTCTTTGGAACAGATTATAGTAAATATCCATATAATCTGTCAATAAAAAACAATTTGACTCCCATGACTGGTAGTTGTCTATTTGACAAGCACATGCATAAGATCAAATAATGCATTAATTGTGGAAAATCCACTGATTCCGAGAATATTACATTAAACTATCTTTTTTAACATTCATTGGGGAGTGAGATCCATCGATGCTTTTCTTTTGAAATTCTTAGATGTTAAAATAATTTCGGATATGTAGTCAATTTCTCATAAATTATTTGTTTTCACTTTTAAGAAGGGGAAGTGGTTCAATTACATTAAAGTGACAGTGCTGTTGAATGTAAAATTAATTTTATAAGATCTTGTATCTTCTTTAGGTATCTCAAAACATTATTTGCTAAATTATTTTAATTTTTACATTTATAAATGGTAGGTCATTTAACTTGATATTTTTCACAAGCTAGTTATTGGATGGCAGGTTAATCGATTTGATTTTCTAGTGGATTCATTTAACTATAGTTAATAATATTATGTAGTTTTTAAAATCTTACCTCTTGGGTTAGACATCACATATCTATATATAATTTTCATTCCCCTTTAGTTTATTTTGACAATGTTAAATCAACATTACAAATGTTTTTGTCCTTAAAGGGACATTCACAAAGTATATTGTGTATTGATTTTTAAATAATTCATAAAAGAATTTAAACATATTTAGAAAGTACTATAGAATTACATTCAGTCTTTAAATATACTTTGAAAAAAAACATCAATGCACATATCTTAGTCAATTACATAAGGTATCTATGTGCAACCAACAATCAGCATCAAAGTAGCCTATGTAGATATGTATTTAATCCAAAAATATATATAATTACAATCTAATGATTGAATACCAAAACATATTAAGTTGTTCAAATATTATAATCTTATCCAAAATGCATACATAACATATAGCTTAATGTCCCTCTAAGCTGAAGACTCTGAAATACCTCCTTTACAATATATATTTCAGTCAGTGTGTAAAACAATCCAGAAGTTAATCTAAATGTTATATACTCATATGTTATACTAATTTATCAAAAGGAAGGTGCCTAGGTTTCTGATATTTCAAGCATTATTGTGAAATGTTTATTTAAAGGGACATGAACTAAAAATATACTTAAAGGGAGACAGTTAAAAAATTAATGATTTATACATTCTGAATGAGTATTCTATTTTAAGCAACTTTAAAAATTGTCTCATATTATGAATGCTTCTTGTGATGTTGCTATCATTACTTTAAAAATAATGCATAAAATAGATAATTTATTTGCTTCAGTACTCTGGACTGAACTTGGTTTTTTGTGGTGGATTAATTTATCCAACAATCATCAAGGACAACCCAGGTTTTTTTAAACAATTGTCCGTAATCTCAAATATCATTATTGATTTGCAAAGAAAGATAACAAGATAATTGTTAACATTTGAGAATCGGATTTAATTATAACGTTGATTAACATTTCATGCTCAATCTGAATCACCAACGCTAAATTTGTTTGGACAGTGTCCCTTTAAGAGATTTAAAGAGTGTATTTACTTCTCTTCCTATCTTGACATACTTTGCTTGAAAAGCATATCGAGATAGGCTCAGTAGATGAAGATTGGTGGATGCACAGAGATGCCTTATGTGATTGTCTCAACCATGTGCATTTAAATTTCTTCTGTTGAGGATATCTAAATACTAAGATAAATTGATTTACATTTTAAAGTCTAAACAATCTTCTATCTCTACTGATCATTTGATACAATTTTTTTTTTTTAATGTCTATTTAAAAATAAAGACGCCATTGCACAATAACATATATGAGCACTTCAGACAAATACAAGCTCAAGGTTTATTTACTAATAACAAACAAACCTGTAGTTTAACATTTATAAACAGATTATCCAAGTTACTGACCTTATAACCTGAATTTGAACATTCAGAAATATTGCGTGGGAAACGCATCTTGAAACACCAGATTAGCATCTTTAAACATTAGAGTCTAATGTCACGCAATAGCACACAATCAATGTGCATTATGAAATACATTTAATAGAGCAATATCAATACTTCACAATAAGTCAATAAATGGATTTTATGAACAATAAAGACATACAATATTAAATGTGTATTTGTATTAAAGAAACAGACCGTTATTAAACCGAGAAATGTCTACAACATTTAATAATGTGACAGTATTAGATGTTAAAGAGAATTTAATCATTAATATTTAACGGATCATGGATATTAAATCTGCGTCACACATATCCGCATGACAGGCCCATGAGTTACAAATAAGTCTACATGAAAAATGAAGTAACAGCACCACCATGAGGTATGTGTAAGGAAGTTACTAAGATATGAAACATTAAGGAACGGCCAATCAGAGTTCATCACACAAACACAACTTGAGTCAGGATGGTCTCACAGACATTCTAACAATATTTCAAACTTTTATCCAATCAGATGTACAGATAACTTGTCCCATGGTGCATCTCATGTTTACTTCACCATATAAAAGTCCATTACACGTTGCCATCTTTGTCAGTTCTCTAATGCCTGCAGGCAGTTTATATTATTATTATTATAATATATTTATTGGACAACCCAGCAGGCATGTCAGCTCCCAGGTTCACCAAGGAGGAGAGCGCTGCACTGGTCCACGCCGTCAAGGACTTTTATCCCCAGCTGTTTGGGAACAAGAGGAGGTTGACAGATGCGCCTGTTAAGAAGGCCCTCTGGGAGTCTATCACCAATGCGGTTAGATTGGTGTGTGACGTCCAGAGGACCCAGGATCAGATCATGAGGAGATTCGGAGATATGAGGTTGCGGTTAACAAAAAAAGTCAACCTCATAAGGGACTGGGTACAAGCCCGTAAAAGAGGTGGCAAAAGAGAGGCCCCATGGAAACTGTACCTACTCCCTTATGAGGTGACTTTATGCGAGCTCCTCAATCTCCGGGTCCCCAAAAGATTCAGATCCTCGCCATCCTCTGCCTCCTCTTCTTCCCTCCCAGCTGCGGGATCTGAAAGTCCTGACACGGGGGCCAGGGCAGCTGCTTCTCCGTCCGGTGGCCTGGGAGGAGATGGAGAATCTGAACCAGGTAATTATCCAACTTCATAGAATATCTTATTATTTTTTTTTTTTAATCAATAAATGTGTATATAGTCAGATACTAAACCTATACAGATCTCACAACATACACTACATATGATGTTTAGATATCTGATTTTAGATTAGTGACACATGAAATAGGAATGATGTGTCTTGCGCTCTACAGAATATGCGTCACAGAGCGAAAATGGAATTTCGCATACACGTTAACATGGGTTAGCTGTAAGTGGCATTGCTTTATACATGTTGGTCAAATGACGGATGCGTAATTCCGCTTTGAATCATTGCGCAATGATCGCGAAAATGGAATTTCGCATACACGTTAACATGGCTTTGCTGTAAGTGGCATTGCTTTATACATGTTGGTCAAATGACGGATGCGTAATTCCGCTTTGAATCATTGCGCAATGATCGCGAAAATGGAATTTCGCATACACGTTAACATGGCTTTGCTGTAAGTGGCATTGCTTTATACATGGGCAGGGGTCTGGGCCTGGGCAGTGGTCTGGGCATGGGCAGGGGTCTGGGCATGGGCAGGGGTCTGGGCATGGGCAGGGGTCTGGGCATGGGCAGGGGTCTGTGACTGGTCAGGGGACTGGGCAGGGGCGGAAACCAGATGACCAGAAGTTGCGGATCCATCTGAAAATTTAAAAAATATATATTAACATCTCATACATCATGAAATCAAATCAACGCATTTCAAATTGATTATGTTTTCAATATACTTAGAAGTGTGTTTGAATTTGTAAACAATTATGAAATGAGGATATGGCATGCATATAGGCACTCAGATGAATATCAATTACTGTCTGTACAATTATAACATTATTATTGTGTTTTGGCATGGAATATGCATGTGACATAATGATGGCATGAATTATACATTTTTAAAAAAAAATAATATTTTCATGCTGCCTGATATAGAAAGGGGGCAGTAGTGTATTTGAACAGACAAATAATATTCCTTTTTAAAGTGCAAAAGCTGTAGACTTTGAATGTCTTCAATGAAATGATTTCAAAAAAAGCAACATGTTGGAAACATGATAGATATATTTCACATA
This sequence comes from Bombina bombina, assembly GCF_027579735.1. Lineage (NCBI taxonomy): Eukaryota > Metazoa > Chordata > Amphibia > Anura > Bombinatoridae > Bombina > Bombina bombina. Next base: position 595,353,007 of record NC_069502.1, read on the forward strand.
CCATTAGACTCCAAGGCAGCCTCTTCCTCCTCCGTCACATATGTTAAATCAATCTCTGTAAAACATAACATGTTGTGTACACGTTAAGAACAGATATTATAACATATGTTACTGTTGTTCAAAGACACACATCAATGTTGCATTAAAGATATACACACCCAAAGTTATGATTTACATCATTTTGATGGAGCATACAAATTACATTAGATTTGTTATTCTCAATGATTCATATTTTCGATGTATTGTTTGTATTAATTTAAAAATCATAAAAGCATAGTACATAGAACATTTAAGATTTCTCATGTGTGTATCACTTGATGACTATTGTCAAAAATGAACAAGGAAAAAAACATATGCTATACATCTTCTGAATAACAAATGTGTAGACTAATAAAGTTTTAATTATTAATCTTTCAATATTAAAAGAAAATTAATATATAATCAGAAGATAAAATTATATGTTTGTTTCAAATGTTATGCTTCATCAGAATCATGCTCATAATATTGATTACCAATACACCTTCAATGACATATAAATGAGTCAATGGACTTACCAGGAGACCGCAAAGGCGGCTCTGTGTCACTGCTGGATTCCTGTGGGCTCACCACACCAACTCTCTCTATGAATGATATAGATATATATTAGTAAACACATTTGGGATATCACTAAATCACATCTGTATCGAATTTTAAGATTAATCAACTTGAAAATGTGAAGAATAGAGCAGTCATTAAACCAAAAAATGCTTGATTGAATGAAGGGGATTCTGTTAAAAATGATGTATTGAACATATGTTTAATTTCAGACTATATTAGACATCAAACTCATCAATGTTCTTAAAAGAATACACACAAACCACATTTTGAAGAACAGCTGTTGACAAATCTAAACAAACACATGTGGCACATCGAGCCATTTGTGCAATGTACAGTAATCTTGTTTAGGACACAACACATATTTATCACAATACAAAACCAAATTGATTAGTACAAATATGTAATCATGGTGCTGTTAGAGTATGCTGATATCTATAAAGTAACTCCAACAGTGAATATGTGAATTATATATCAATATTGTTTAATCCAAAGAATGTAAAGATGAATGAATATATTGTTTATTAAAGGGACACTGACATGATTTATTTAAATCATTGATTTCTCTGTTCAAACTGTTCAAAATTATTTAACATTGACTCCTATTATAATTTGAATGTTGCTACATTTTAATCTTAAAGGCAGATAAGCAATATTGTATTCAATAAATATTGTTTGTTAAAGGTATCCACCAATCATCAATAAAAACCCAGGTTGTTAAACCAAAATTGAGATGCAGATAAACGTATATTCTTGATTTTAAAATACATTTAGCAATAGAATATTTCACATATGATGATAGTATTATATTTAAATGTTTATTAATATTGCATACTCTATCTGAATGACAACATTAATAATTGTAGCTCAGTATCCCTTTAATATAAAATTATATTGATTTGACAATGTTGGTGTTAATGAATTCTCTACTTCATATGTTGATGTAATGAATGGGATTGAGCATGCAATTCAAATCTAATATGTTATTTAAGGATATCCGAAGAATTATTTAATTTTCATCTATTAAAGGGACATTACATATAAATATTGAACAATGTGGATTTAGTATGTAATGTTCTGTCCATGTTTCTAAGACAAATGTCAATTAAAATGAGACATACCATACTGTGACAAGCCCTGCCTTAAGGATCCAGCAGCAACATCCATATCTGTAATATATTAAATGAGGATTGCATATCATTAATACAAATCATGCCATGTTTAAAATCTTTACATTATTAGCAAATCAATTTAAAATTATTAATCCTTTGGTAGTCCCATGAGTTAATTGTTTCCTCAATTCAATTCATGATAAATATATCCTGTACTCTTATTTTCAATCAGTTGTGTTGTTTACTGTAGCTTTAATTATTTTTTGGTGTTATTTCATAATCATCAATTGATGGGCATATGTTATAATTTATTTGGATTCTTCTTTTTTATTATGTATAATATTGAAAATAAGAATACTGTATTCTTCACATATATAATAATTCACATTTCATTTTGACCAACATGTATAAAGCAATGCCACTTACATCAAAGCCATGTTAACGTGTATGCGCAATTCCATTTTCGCGATCATTGCGCAATGATTCAAAGCGGAATTACGCATCCGTCATTTGACCAACATGTATAAAGCAATGCCACTTACAGCAAAGCCATGTTAACGTGTATGCGAAATTCCATTTTCGCGATCATTGCGCAATGATTCAAAGCGGAATTATGCATCCGTCATTTGACCAACATGTATAAAGCAATGCCACTTACAGCAAAGCCATGTTAACGTGTATGCGAAATTCCATTTTCGCGATCATTGCGCAATGATTCAAAGCGGAATTTCGCATCCGTCATTTGACCAACATGTATAAAGCAATGCCACTTACAGCAAAGCCATGTTAACGTGTATGCGAAATTCCATTTTCGCGATCATTGTGCAATGATTCAAAGCGGAATTACGCATCCGTCATTTGACCAACATGTATAAAGCAATGCCACTTACAGCTAACCCATGTTAACGTGTATGCGAAATTCCATTTTCGCTCTGTGACGCATATTCTGTAGAGCGCAAGACACATCATTCCTATTTCATGTGTCACTAATCTAAAATCAGATATCTAAACATCATATGTGGCCCTTGGCAACTCTCTTCATGGACTGTGATGCACTGTGTTACCTTGTCATATGTCTCCAATGGGGCTATGGTGGCCCTTGGTAACTCTCTTCATGGACTGTGATGCACTCTTTTACCTTGTCATATGTCTCCAATGGGGCTATGGTGGCCCTTGGCAACTATCTTCATGGACTGTGATGCACTCTTTTACCTTGTCATATGTCTCCAATGGGGCTATGGTGGCCCTTGGCAACTCTCTTCATGGACTGTGATGCACTGTGTTACCTTGTCATATGTCTCCAATGGGGCTATGGTGGCCCTTGGCAGCTCTCTTCATGGACTGTGATTCACTGTGTTACCTTGTCATATGTCTCCAATGGGGCTATGGTGGCCCTTGGTAACTCTCTTCATGGACTGTGATGCACTCTTTTACCTTGTCATATGTCTCCAATGGGGCTATGGTGGCCCTTGGCAACTCTCTTCATGGACTGTGATGCACTCTTTTACCTTGTCATATGTCTCCAATGGGGCTATGGTGGCCCTTGGCAACTCTCTTCATGGACTGTGATGCACTGTGTTACCTTGTCCTATGTCTCCAATGGGGCTATGGTGGCCCTTGGCAACTCTCTTCATGGACTGTGATGCACTCTTTTACCTTGTCATATGTCTCCAATGGGGCTATGGTGGCCCTTGGTAACTCTCTTCATGGACTGTGATGCACTCTTTTACCTTGTCATATGTCTCCAATGGGGCTATGGTGGCCCTTGGCAACTCTCTTCATGGACTGTGATGCACTGTGTTACCTTGTCATATGTCTCCAATGGGGCTATGGTGGCCCTTGCCAACTCTCTTCATGGACTGTGATGCACTGTGTTACCTTGTCATATGTCTCCAATGGGGCTATGGTGGCCCTTGGCAACTCTCTTCATGGACTGTGATGCACTCTTTTACCTTGTCATATGTCTTCAATGGGGCTATGGTGGCCCTTGGCAACTCTCTTCATGGACTGTGATGCACTCTTTTACCTTGTCATATGTCTCCAATGGGGCTATGGTGGCCCTTGGCAACTCTCTTCATGGACTGTGATGCACTCTGTTACCTTGTAATATGGCTCAAATATTCCTTATTTTTACAAGATTATTTCTAAACGTTGTTGATGTTTTCTTACATACTAATAAAAGACATGTAATTGCACGATTCTTTGTCCTCTAGTTTATCTTGTTGATCCTTAAAGGGACCTACCAAAAATATTTTTTTTTTCAAAAATCATATATGTAAGACAATTGTAAATGACTTTAAGATTAACATCTCCAATGTAATCTTATTATTTGTCTTTATATATTTTTCTCTTAGCTTTATCATTGCATGATTATGATTAGCATAGTAATTGTTTTATATATGTATATATAGATTGTTATTTTTGTATATATGTATATTTCAATTTTCACATCCATGTGTGTATTTAGAAACTCTGCATGAATTGATGCACCTTTAACAAATGATCTGAGGATTGATACAATGATATAATCCCTGTAAAGTGTTCATTTTATTGAAATAGTATTGTCTATGTGTATCCTCTTTTTTTAAAAAAAATAATGTCCCTTTAAGTGATGGTGAGCACAATTGTTAATGAATGTATTTCCATTTCTAAAGCGTTTTTGTCCTTTTTACATGAACAAGGACATATAATCTTATTAATAAACAATCTTATTGTAATGTTGACAGCACATATATTTCATTTTCTATTCTATCTTATTGTAAAAGTGTAACCAAATAAATCTCTGTGTGTAATGCAAATATTTTAGATGATGAATATTTTTTAACAAATATGTTAACAAAATACTTCTCCTCCCATATATGGCTATAGGTAGGCTGACCATATTTAAACTGTCATTATTGTTATTCCAAAACAATCAAAACATATCTTAAAACATCAATGGCATATGTATTTCTCATGTGTATCTTTTAAATGTTAAAGATATACACCATAGCTATAGTTCAAGGGACAGTCAAGTCCGAAATGATGATTCATGATTTGGTGACATTCCTAGATAGCAATCTAGACACATACTAGTTCCTAAAATATAAATACGTTTCTTAGTGATATGCCAAGCTGTCAACTGAGTCCTTGTATTGGCTGCGGTTTTTCAGCGATCTCGGATGCGCCATGTTGCTTAAAACGTCACCTGCCAGGCTGTCCAATGATTCCTTGTATTGACTGACGTTCTTACGTGATCAAGAATGTGCCTTTTATTGGATGGCGTTTTGACGCGATCAAGGATGCGCCTTTTTTTTGGGCGTTCTTACGTGATCAAGAATGTGCCTTTTATTGGATGGCGTTCTTACGTGATCAAGGAAGCGCCATGTTAAGACGTCACATGCAAAGGTAAAAAAACGTCTAATTGGATTACGTAGTCCCGCAATATTTGTTTGTGCACGTTAAACACGTTTGTGACTGCAGCCAATTTTAAAAACCTTGCGAATATGTATTATTTGCATCATGTTACATTGTTGACCCGTAGCTGATAAAGACCACCACATTCTCTTTTGCTGGATGTCTGGTTGAATAAACGAACGAAAGCAAAATGTTTTCATGCATATGATATTTCGAGGCAAGTGCAAATCTCTATAGTCCATGTTGTTTAATATGTTTGTCAACAATATGTTCCTTTTTCAGAAAAATGACTGTTGTTTTCAATGTTAAAGATATCTAATTAATAAATATGCGCTATTGTGTTAGAATAAAGTAATCAATATGCATTTTGCTTTATCATATGCTAAATATATGATGCCGACTTCTTCTAAATGTAATTTCGTTGTATATTTTATTAAAGGTTCATTAGACACTCACATTATAAATCAAAACTTTTTATTTTGTCTCTAGTTAGATAGTCCATTGTTTAACAAATACACGTTTCATTTTGCTTCTGTTCAAAGAAAATGTAATTAATTTTCAGACTCCTCGCCAAGCCTCTGAGTTTCATGTGAGTACCATCTCCAGCTTTCTCCTGTTTGTGTAAAGGGTCTTTTCATATGTTAATGATGGGGTATTGTCTTGTTTTACGGTTGTAATGGGGGTTCATCTATATTTTCAATAGAGCTAACCCGATTTTCTTTGAAAGTGTTTGAAGCTTTGTAATATTGATATCAGTATATGTTAATCTTGTTTTTTGTAGTAGTGTCTATTACATACAGTTCTGTTAAAAATATAGTATACTGTCCCTTTAATGCAAATGTTGATTTTTGTATCATGTATGAGTTCCACATTGTTTAATCTTCAAATATATTATTGTTTGCATATTTTCACCCCCCACTCCTAAAAGGACTTTAAACCATATTCATTGTTCAAACAAATGTCTTTCTAAAAAAAAATTACCACAATAATGTCTCTTTAAGAAAATATACTTTATTTAACACGTCAATATAAATCTTATTTCAATATTTAATTTTTGAACAAGTACATGTAGATATACCAACAAGCTTCAAATATGTGTTAGCATATGTAATTTTGTTAAAGGGACAGTTTAGAAAACAAATAATGTTTTGCATTATTCTAAAAGTCAATTTTGTAATATCAATGATATCAAAGGTTTCTCACCAATTAATCATTTGTCTTTGTTTATTTAAATTTGCTAGCTAAACCTATGAGGTTCGTGTGCTCATTTCTTCGAGCTTGAAGAGTGCATGTAATCATTATACAATTTGACCACTAGAGGGCATTTGGATAGCATTTGTATATGTAAAACCTTGTGCTCATACAGCATATTATTTACCATGTATTGATCATTGATATCTAAAATGTTGTTATGTCAGAACAACAAATAAGTGGTCATTTTTCCTAGTCATAGATACAAGGTTAAGCACATAAGTCACACGTATTTCTCCATGTTTTGTTGTTTCCAACTTGATAATGCGTAATACAGTGTTTTCTTTGTAATCAATAATTTTCTGACTGTCCCTTTAAGCTGTGTTATTGGCATTCAAACAGTAATATGCCATCATGGATAATTGTAATGGTAATTTTGTTTGCGATTCGGGAAACAGTTTGGACATCACATCACAGAAACCAATCAATATCATGAACAAGGATAGGTATGTGATGATGTGGTTTTCACACACTTATAACCCACACTCTGCAAACAATCTGCCTCCATGGACCCGGTCCCATAGAAGTAGATTATATACAGAGTGTGGTCCACAAGTGTATGAAAACCACATCATCACATACCTATCCATTACACATTAAATAAAAAAAACATTAAAGATGAAAATAAATACTTACTTCCTCTTCCTTCCCCTCTTCCCACGGGGCTGAGGCTCTGGGAGGGGCAACTGCTGACTCCGAAGAGTTCTCCTTGGAGATGTTGTGGGAAGAGTGGAAGGAAGAGTACTGGGACGACCAAGGTGAGGAGGAGAAGATGGCTGAGGAGGAGAAGATGGCTGAGGAGGAGAAGATGGCTGAGGAGGAGAAGATGGCTGAAGAGGAGGAGATGGCTGAAGAGGAGGAGATGGCTGAAGAGGAGTAGATGGGCCGGCAGGAGTAGATGGGCCGGCAGGAGTAGATGGGCTGGCAGGAGGAGATGGCCCAGCAGCAGGAGGTCCAGCAGCAAGAGGCCCAGCAGCAGGAGGCCCAGCAGCAGGAGGCGGACCAGGAGGTAGACCAGCATGCGCCTCCCGGAAAAAATTGAACATCTCTTGGTGCAGATTAAAGATTCTGTTTTGGCCTTGTTCGATTCTATTAAGTATGTTTATTATTTGGTTTTGTCCTTCAATTATTTGATTTTGTCCATCAAGAATTCGAGTGCGGCCTTCAATATTTTGTATCCGGGAGTTACGCATCTGGTCTATGTAGAACCTGCACCTCCGCTATTTCCTCTTGTTGTGCTTGGCGGAGTACCCGTGCACGGCGGGGTGCCCGTGCACGGCGGTGTGCGGGTCCTTGAGGGTCCTCTGGTTCCGCGGGCTCCTCCTCTGCTTCCGGGGCCTCTTCATTAGCTTCCGTGCGCTCTTCGTCACGGGGGGCCTCTTCCCTCCGAAGTGGAAATTCCTCCCCACCACTCTCATCCCGTGGAGATGGATGAGGCTGTGTTTCTTGTGCTGCCTCCTCCCCAGACTCTGTATATTTAAAAAAAAAAAAAAAGAAAATGTATATATTAGCATATTTGCAAATCAAGCTTTAAATGACTTAGCTTACGATACAATTACAAATGCAGAATCATTATTCCACTTTGAAATCTAACAAGCAATCAATACGATTTCCGCATTTTCTAAACCGTGTTTGTGATATCTCTGGTCAATCTGAATGTTTTCGCGTTTGTTTTCAGTCTGTTTAAATGCACACCTAACCTATAGCCTAGATACTGATGTAACCGCAAAGTAATTGAATGCGTGTAAACAACGTTATAGCATTAATCTGATCCTTAAAGGGACATGAAACCCAATGTTTTATCTTTCATGATTTAGAAGCATACATTTATTATCAACTTTCTAATGTACTTTTCTTATCTAATTAGCTTCATTCTCTGGATATTCTTTGCTGAAAAGCATATCTAAATATGCTTATAAGATGCTGATTGTTAGCTGAATATAGCTGCCTCCTGTGATTGTTTCACCGTGTGCATGGCTATTTCTTAATTAAAATATATCTCAAGAATGATTCAAATTAGGTAATATAAGTACATTTGAATGTTTTGTCAAATTGTATTCGCTACCTCAATCATGAAAGTAAAGGTTTGCGTATAGTGTCCCTTGAAATACATTCGTATGTGAATTTATTGTTCAATGAGCTTACCGTCAGATGAGAGTGGCAGGTTCCCGGTATCAATTCCTCCGATACCGACTATTTCCACCTCGGAGATGCTGGGCCGCAACATTTCCTCCCATCGGCAGTACTCTATTTCCAGGGCAGGTCCGCCACCGGTTCCTGCGGCATGTCGGACCTCCAGGCTTAACTTTTTCTTGAGATCCATCTTACAGTCCCGGTAGCGATGTTTTTTATCGAATCCAGATCTCTGTTCTGGCCACCCACTGCATTGACTGCATTTCTTATCTCATTCCAGAGCCTCCTCTTGTCAGTCGGGGTAGTCTTCTGGTGCTGCAGCCTCCTATACCTGGCCATATAGGCCTCTACGAGGGCCTCCTTCTCCTCCATCGAAAACTTCGCCTCCCTAGTCGCCTTGGCCTTCCCCTGTGATGATGCCCTCTGTTTCCCGAACTGTGAAGCCCTACTCTGTCCACCACTGGGCCCAGCCACTTGTTCATCTTGAACCAAGTGGCTGGGTCCACCCACCACTTCCACCCCCGCTTCCTGCCCCCCTTCCTGCCCTGTTCCTCTCCCCCTCCCTCTCCTCCCCCCTCTACCTCTCCCCTGCCTGGCCTCCATCTGTTCCCTAATCTAAACCCCAAATAATCAAACAAAAAGTGAGTGTGATGAAATGAAAGGGGGTCAAAATAAAGAACTAAAAAGACAAAAAAAGTGCTGAAAGTGTGAGAGGGATCTAAAAAAACAAAGAGGGTAAGGAGTATTTAAATAAACCAAAAGAAGAAGAAGACTAAAAGGAGGATATGTAAACTAAATGTAACTAGGGGATGGGTATGGTATGGGTATGGGGTATGGGATAAGAGTAAATGGGATGAAAGGGAATGGGACTACAGGGAATGGGGTATGGAGTGTAGTATGAGGGGGTAGGGGGTATGGAGTGTATTTAGTGTTATTGATAAGTGTATGTATGTATTGAATGTGTTTGCGTGTAAATGTGTTACGTGTACAGAAAAATCACTCGCTCGCTAACTCACACTACTACTAATTCTCACTAACACACTACTACTAATTCTCACTAACAAACACTCCCACTAACTCTCACTAACTACCACTAACTGACGCTCCCACTAACAACTCTCACTAACAACTCCCACTCCCACTAACTCACTCACGCTCCCACTAACAGACTCTCTCCAACTCCCACTAACTCACTCACGATAACACTAACAACTGACTCTCTCACGCTAACACTAACTCACTCACAATAATGCACCAACTCTCGAATCTTAAACCTCCAATCTCCAAAGACCCACCAGCAACACAGTCAAAGAAGCCCTGCTTGTGTGGTGCTTATATACCCTGTGTAAATGTTTAATGATGTACCAATTTCCGTTGTAAATTGTGTTCAGGTGTGCTTTATTAGCAATTAATATTAGTGCAATGTGTATTAGTTGTGTGAATTTGCGCATGCTCATTTTGAGTTAGTATTTGTGGAATGTGTAGAATGCGATGATGTCATAGTGGTCGTTTTCTCTAACATTGTCCAATAGTATTCTTTTTAAATGTGAATTTGCGATGGTGTGGTATTAGTGAAGTGTTGTATATGTATGTTTATCCTAATTTATAGTTATTTTGAATGCGATTATTTTGCTAGTGTATGTATATATTTTTTATTCCTTGTTGTTATTTTGCGAATTTCCGCATCTTAAAGTATATGCGTATTCCCCGTATTAAATTTTATTAAAAATCCCCCCGCTTGTGAATGTGTAATGCTTGTGTGCTTTGTTGATTGATTGTTGTTGTGACATTTGCGGCGTGTTATTGTTGTGCATGATGTGGTATGCGTCATATGACCGAGCTGTGCGTATTCTCGCGAGATCGAGTGTTAGGTGAAAAAAGCTATTTTTTTGCTTTCCCATTGATCTCTATGGGAGACTGTCTAACGCGGGCAGGATTCCGCGTGGGACATACACGCGTTAGGAGCATCGTTAGATGGTCTTTTTTGAACTCTAAATACCGGAGTCAAACAATGCCGTGCGTTAGACATAAAACACGCGTGGCGTTAGAAACCCATCTACCGCCGAACTCCAAATCTAGCCGTAAGTCTGTATGCACATTTATTGCAGTGTGGTGGTTGATTTTTAATGCCCTTTTAAGATAGTAATTACACATCTATCCTTTATTATCCTCTTTCAAATGAGGAGTCTTGGAGATCTGTGGAAGTAATGTAGTTGAGATTGAAGGGTTTGACCAACCTCCCCTTGATCCAGCACCATTTGCTGCCTTTCATTTCCTTATCCCTTCCCCCCTAAGATGTCCCCACTCATCTTTGTGATGACATCTTCAGCACTCCTATGTAGTCTTGGGAGTGCCACCCACTATACCACCACAGATCATAACCTGCAGGGGTGGGATCACTACAACAGCAATTGGTCATAATCCCCCTGCACTGTAAGAAAGTCATTATGCACTCACAGGTAGATATCTGTATGACAACCCATTCATGCACATGGAAGCAGTTAAAAACTGATTAGCACGCCCTATCTTTATACATACTTTGCCTGATGAAGGTGTGAGAACCCCTAAAATGTCACGTCTCTTTCAAAATTAAATAGCTCTTTAAAAAATCCAAAGAGTGCGTGACTGTTTGGATATTAATACTACTTTGCCCACACCTTGGTCAATGCTGAAGGAGGTGAGAGTGTGCTTTCTACTAAGATTTATATATACGGTATATATATATATATATATATATATATATATATATATAAACAGGGTAAAGTCCAGCACCAATTCACCTTCTGGTAAGGGTGCAAGCAGCCTCTGTCTCACCTTGACAGTTATTAATATACAAAATAGAAATGGCTGCAGCACACCAAGTCAAGTTTATACCATTTTTATTACAAGCAGTGAAATACAGGAGACGTTTCGGGCTTCTGCCCTTTCTCAAGCCAAGTGATTAGTACATAATCCAACTCCACCTTTTATAGGCAGTACATGTGACAAATTACAGGTGTAGGTAATTACAATTGTAATAATACATTTTCTTAAAAAAAGAGAAAAAGTAAACAGTGACTTTGTGTCATAATCATAACTATACATTTCTTATAAAAGAAAAACCATGTGATTTTAAACATTTGTATTACATTCAACACCTTCATTTTATTTAATACCTAATAATAATGTGAAAGAAAAAATATAAAATGACCTAAGCGGTCCATTACCTTATCTGTGAATTATGTGAAACATTTTTTTTGTTAGTGAATTTCATTACCATCTATTAGTGATGTTTAGAAAGACCTTTATTTTATTAAAATCAATAATTAAACTAACAACTAAATCCTAATCTTGCAAGATGTGTTTTTTCTCTGATGGATGTTAACAGGGGAATGCACACACTAAAAATGTTATTTGCTACATGTAAACCAGAAAGACAGCGTTCTAGAAGAGAAGCCTATAATATTTCCAAGCAACATTTTTATGTTATGTTATTCAGCACATTTCTTTTTCAAGTTGTTCTTTTTTCTTTATGTGAATCTTGATCTAAATCATAGAGAAAAAGTTTACAGTAAATTATCAAAATTAACCAATTATAGGAACAAAAACAGGTTATAATCTTTATTTAAACCTTTAGGGTGCATACTTTCCAGTCTATTAATCCACATGACCTCTCTCTGTTGTAATTTTTTAACCCTATCCTGGCCCCTTCTTTGTATCGGAACATGTTCTAGGATTTGAAACCTTAACTGGTTAACATTATGATTTTTTTCTTTAAAATGTGCAGATACAGGCAAATCTGAGATGGCCTTACGTATGGTGTATTTATGTTGTGTCAGTCTGTCTTTCATGTTTTGGGTAGTTTCCCCTACATATATCAATCCACAAGGACATTTTAAAGAATATATGACATAATCTGTTTGACAGGTAAACAAACCATTAATCCTATATCTTTTACCCGTATGTGGGTGGACAACCTCGCTGCCTTTAATCACACTACTACAATGTGAACAATTATAGCAGGGAAAAGTACCTTTCTTTTTTGAGAATGACAACCTTGTCTTACTGCTACCTATGTCCGTTTTAATTAAATAGTCTTGTAAATTTTTAGGTCTTTTATATGACAACAATGGAAAAGATTGAAATTCTTTTATATCCTGATAGTTATTTTTCAAAATATGCCAATGCTTTTTGACTATACCTGATATCTGCTTACTATTAACATTGTATGTGCTCACAAATGGAATTCTATCCATCTGTGTGTTTTTCAATGTTTTTCGTAAAAGTTGATTACGGGGGACTTGATTAACTTTCTCTAATTCATCTTCCAATATTTTTGTCGGGTAACCCCTTTGTTTAAATTTTTGCCCCATTTCAAGCAACCTTTTATTACATACATCCTCATCACTCACTATCCGTTTAACACGAGTATACTGGGACTTAGGTAGAGATTTAATTGTGTTTTCTGGATGGCAGCTTTGATACGATAAAAACGTATTTTTATCCGTTTTTTTAACAAAAAGATCAGTTTTAAACTTGTTTTCTTCTATTGATACTGTCACATCCAGAAAATCAATACGCTTTCTGTCATGCTGCATTGTGAATTCAATATTAGCCGAATTAGAATTAATCTGTTTGAGGAAAACATTAAGGGTATCCTCATTGCCCAACCATATCATAAAGACGTCATCTATATAGCGCCACCATACGCATGCATGCTGTTTGAACAACTCATTTGGATAGATGAAATCATCTTCAAATGTACCCATGTATAAGCCTGCGTATGGTGGCGCCATATTAGCACCCATTGCGGTGCCTCTCTTTTGCCTGTAGTAAATGTCACCAAATAAAAAATAATTGTTGTTCAATACAAATGCCAGTAAATCAATTATAAAATTAATTTGTGAATCTGTATATATTTGTTCCTTAACCAAATGTTGTTTCACTGATTGTACACCCCCTAGATGGGGAATACTAGTGTATAAATTTTTAACATCTAATGTAACTAAGATAGAATTTTGTTGACCATGTAATTTAATCTCATTAAGCCTATTGAGGAATTCAGTAGAATCCTCTTAATAAGATGATAGTTTAGACACAATTGGTTTGAGTATTTTATCAAGAAAAGTGGCTATATTCGATAAAACTGAGTCTACACTTGCCACAATGGGGCGACCCGGTGGATTGATGAGGGACTTATGAATTTTAGGAAGTATATATATCAGGGGAGTGATACATTCTTTCTTAAGCAAATATTGACTTAATTTCTGGTCAATAATACCTTTATCAAGGGCATTTTGGACTATAATTTTCAACTCACTTTGTATTGTTTTTAATGGATTATTTTCCAGCTTTTCATATACCTCGGTGTCTCTTAATTGATTGTTTATTTCTTCTATATATTTTATCTTATCCATAATTATAATTGCCCCGCCCTTATCCGCTTTTTTAATGATGATATCAGGGTTATTTATCTTCAACTGTTAAATTGTACTTAATTTGTATCCCTTTATGTAGCCTAATATCATGTTTTAGTTTTTCTATGTCCTTGCTTACCAATGTGATGTAAGTTTCTATCGGATGGTAATTTGTAGGCGGAATAAAGCTAGACTTAGCAATTAAATCAAAATCTGAGAATTTTAAACAATCATCATTAGCAGTATTTGGGTTTACAGCATTATACGACATTTTGGAAAAGTGAGCTTTAAGACGCAATTGTCTGAAAAATCTATACAACTCAATGTCCAAGTCCATACAATTAATGGTATTACTAGGGCAAAAGCCCAAACCCCTATTTAGTAAGTTCAATTCCCCTTTGGTGAACGGTACCTGTGATATATTAATCACTAGATCATTTACCGTTTCATCCGACGTCCTCTCGGTGGCCGACTTGCGGTGCCTCTGATATTTTCGGCCGCCCCTCCGCCTCCGATTCACAAATTAATTTTATAATTGATTTACTGGCATTTGTATTGAACAACAATTATTTTTTATTTGGTGACATTTACTACAGGCAAAAGAGAGGCACCGCAATGGGTGCTAATATGGCGCCACCATACGCAGGCTTATACATGGGTACATTTGAAGATGATTTCATCTATCCAAATGAGTTGTTCAAACAGCATGCATGCGTATGGTGGCGCTATATAGATGACGTCTTTATGATATGGTTGGGCAATGAGGATACCCTTAATGTTTTCCTCAAACAGATTAATTCTAATTCGGCTAATATTGAATTCACAATGCAGCATGACAGAAAGCGTATTGATTTTCTGGATGTGACAGTATCAATAGATGAAAACAAGTTTAAAACTGATCTTTTTGTTAAAAAAACGGATAAAAATACGTTTTTATCGTATGAAAGCTGCCATCCAGAAAACACAATTAAATCTCTACGTAAGTCCCAGTATACTCGTGTTAAACGGATAGTGAGGGATGAGGATGTATGTAATAAAAGGTTGCTTGAAATGGGGCAAAAATTTAAACAAAGGGGTTACCCGACAAAAATATTGGAAGATGAATTAGAGAAAGTTAATCAAGTCCCCCGTAATCAACTTTTACGAAAAACATTGAAAAACACACAGATGGATAGAATTCCATTTGTGAGCACATACAATGTTAATAGTAAGCAGATATCAGGTATAGTCAAAAAGCATTGGCATATTTTGAAAAATAACTATCAGGATATAAAAGAATTTCAATCTTTTCCATTGTTGTCATATAAAAGACCTAAAAATTTACAAGACTATTTAATTAAAACGGACATAGGTAGCAGTAAGACAAGGTTGTCATTCTCAAAAAAGAAAGGTACTTTTCCCTGCTATAATTGTTCACATTGTAGTAGTGTGATTAAAGGCAGCGAGGTTGTCCACCCACATACGGGTAAAAGATATAGGATTAATGGTTTGTTTACCTGTCAAACAGATTATGTCATATATTCTTTAAAATGTCCTTGTGGATTGATATATGTAGGGGAAACTACCCAAAAAAATGAAAGACAGACTGACACAACATAAATACACCATACGTAAGGCCATCTCAGATTTGCCTGTATCTTCACATTTTAAAGAAAAAAATCATAATGTTAACCAGTTAAGGTTTCAAATCTTAGAACATGTTCCGATACAAAGAAGGGGCCAGGATAGGGTTAAAAAATTACAACAGAGAGAGGTCATGTGGATTAATAGACTGGAAAGTATGCACCCTAAAGGTTTAAATAAGGATTATAACCTGTTTTTGTTCCTATAATTGGTTAATTTTGATAATTTACTGTAAACTTTTTCTCTATGATTTAGATCAAGATTCACATAAAGAAAAAAGAACAACTTGAAAAAGAAATGTGCTGAATAACATAACATAAAAATGTTGCTTGGAAATATTATAGGCTTCTCTTCTAGAACGCTGTCTTTCTGGTTTACATGTAGCTAATAACATTTTTAGTGTGTGCATTCCCCTGTTAACATCCATCAGAGAAAAAACACATCTTGCAAGATTAGGATTTAGTTGTTAGTTTAATTATTGATTTTAATAAAATAAAGGTCTTTCTAAACATCACTAATAGATGGTAATGAAATTCACTAACAAAAAAAATGTTTCACATAATTCACAGGTAAGGTAATGGACCGCTTAGGTCATTTTATATTTTTTCTTTCACATTATTATTAGGTATTAAATAAAATGAAGGTGTTGAATGTAATACAAATGTTTAAAATCACATGGTTTTTCTTTTATAAGAAATGTATAGTTATGATTATGACACAAAGTCACTGTTTACTTTTTCTCTTTTTTTAAGAAAATGTATTATTACAATTGTAATTACCTACACCTGTAATTTGTCACATGTACTGCCTATAAAAGGTGGAGTTGGATTATGTACTAATCACTTGGCTTGAGAAAGGGCAGGAGCCCGAAACGTCGCCTGTATTTCACTGCTTGTAATAAAAATGGTATAAACTTGACTTGGTGTGCTGCAGCCATTTCTATTTTGTATATATATATATATATATATATATATACAGAAAAAAAAATACTAAAACTCATCCTTATCTTTCTGTTTACCTAAAATCCATATTGAGTGTCAACATCTAACTCAACAGTTTTATTCACATAAATACTTTGCGCAACATCATATGTCGGAGTTTGACAGATAACATAATAGTAAAACAAACAAACAAACCAAAAAAAACTAAAGTTATGTGATTGTACAAATAAAATGCTTAAGCTCTACGGAAAGTCACACGTGTGACATCATTACTGATCAGCACTTTGGATAGTTTGCACTAAGGATATGTGGTCAGTCTTGGAGCAAAACAATAAAACTATTTAAACACTAATTTTACTATTTGTATTCAATATTATCATATTGTTCATAACATTTACTTACTAAATAACACAACTAAATATGTTTTATTATGTTTGCGTTGCTGTAAAAAGTTTTACAATACTGAGGAATGTGAACAATTATATCTCCTGTTAAATTTAGAATAAAAATTTTAAAATTATTGATGAATCTGCTTAAGAGATATTTTGATTGGGTAAATTATTCTCAACATAAGAAGCTTATACTAATTATTTCCTTATCATATTTATGAATAGGCTGCAGTTTACTGCTCACTGGCTTATAGCGACAACTCCTACCTAAACATTGATTTACTCAACAAAGGAACATCTCATTAAAAAAACAAAAGCACAGTAATACATTATACAATACTCTTTATTATAAAGAAAAGAGAAACAAATGTGAGCATGATGTTCATTTAACATATACATAATAGTCTCTACAGGGGAGTTTCAGTGCTGGTGTGGGTAGATTAGTCACACAACAAGAAATTAAAATGCAGTTTGGATGAGAATACATTTAAGGTTCAAAACTATGCAGATATTCATTGATTCTGGATAAGACAATAAAAATATATATTTAAAGGGACAGTAAACACCAAAATTGTTATTGCTTAAAAAGATAGATAATGCCTTTACTACCCATTCCCCAGCTTTGCACAACCAGTATAGTTATATTAATATACTTTATAACATTTAAACCTTCTGCCTGTTTCTAAGCCACTAAAGACAGCCTCTTATCACATGCTTTTTTATTAGCTTTTCACATCAGGATACTGCTAGTTCATGTGGGCCATATAGATAACTTTGTGGATTGTGGCAGGCACTGCACTAATTGGATAAAATGCAAGTCAATAGATAATAAATAAAAAGTCATGTGATAAGGGGGCTGTCAGAAAAGGCTTAGATACAAGGTAATCACAGAGGTTGGTTATACAAAACTGGGGAATGGGAAATAAAGGGCTTATCTATCTTTTTTAACAACAAACATTTTTGAGTTGACTATCCCTTTAATCGGGAAAAACCCTTTTCAGATAGTCAGCTAAATAAAGGTTTTCTTCACCATGGTCCCTCAGATGTGATTATCATTGGAAGGTAGCTATTATACAATGGCAATCCTCCACAAATGCCATTACACATCACTCCAGGCTTAGTGAATTAGACAAGAACATCAACATTGCTGTGATAAGGTTTTGTGAATGCTTCAATACACCTTTGCTGCTTTGTCAATATTGCTGTGATAAGGCTTTGTGAAAATGCTTCAGTATACTCATACTGCTTTGTCAATATTGCTGTGATAAGGTTTTGTGAAAATGCTTCAGTATACTCATACTGCTTTGTCAATATTGCTGTGATAATACACTCACACTGAATATTTTATGATGGGGAGATCTAACTAGGAACTGTGAAAAAAATCTACAGTAAGGGAACTTCTAAATCACCAATTTCAATGAAGATTAGTGAATTTCTGCCTTAATCCTTATGTCCACAGACTGAAAAAAGATGATTGTGATGAAATGCAGCTGATAGTTATAGTCTAGATATTAACTTGCTAGAGATTTTTTTTTTTTTTTTAAGAGATTGGAGCTTGGGGAATTTTTTGTCTCAGAGCTTTCAGCCAAATGCAGATCAGGTTGAAGACATAAAAACACACCAAAATTGTTATTGTTTAAAAAAGAAAGATAATGCCTTTACTACCCATTCCTCAGCTTTGCACAACCGACACTGTTATATTAATAAACCTTATAACCTTTAAACCTCTAAATTTCTGCCTGTTTTTAAGCCACCACAGACAGCCTCTTATCACATAAATTTATTTTAGCTTTTCACAAGAAAACACTGCTAATTAATGTGTGCCATATAGATAACATTGTGCTCACTCCTGTGGAGTGGTGCAGGACACAGCACTAATTGGATACAATGCAAGTCTATAGATAATAAACAGCCCTGAGATAATGGGGTTGTCTGCAGAGGCTTAGGGGTCTATTTATCAAGCTCCAAACATAGCTTGATGCCAAGTTATGAAGCAGCGGTCTAAAAACCGCTGTTCCATAACCTGTCCACCTGCTCTGAGGCGGCGGACAGAAATCAACCCAATCGAATATGATCGGGTTGATTGACACCCCTTGCTAGTGCGAATCTGCAGGGGGTGGTTTTGCACCAGCAGTTCACAAGAACTGCTGGTGCAATGATAAATGCAGATAGCATATGCTGTCAGCATTTATTGATGTGCAGCAGACATGGTTCGCTATAGCGGATGATGTCCGTCCACACAATGATAAATGGACCCCTTAGATACAAGGTAATCGCAGAGGTAAAAGGTATATTAATATAACCATGTTGGCTGTGCATAAATAAAGGGATTATCTATCTTTTTAAATAATTTTTGGAGTGGACTGCCCCTTTAAATGGACTGAATTTTATCTAAAATCCAATGTTTGATATGAAAAAAATATTACTATTTGCCTTAAAACATATGTTAAAAGATTAAAGTATATAAACTACTAGATATCTAATTAAATATTCTTAAAATGTATAATGAAAATATGTAATCTGTAATTATATGTAAAATGTCTCTACTATGTCTTAGACTTTTTAATTTGTGCTATAGAAAAGGGCATTATTTTCATAATTTAGCATTTCTTAAATAAATGATAAATGACTGTGTAAAGCCTTCTGAGACAACTATTTATGTGTTGTACCTAGCAACTGTGTCTTTCTTGTCCTAGTTTGTAGTTAACAGTGATGGATATTCATGCCATTAAAGTTATTTTTAATTTCACTGCATAAATTAATCTTTGCAGAAAAACATACAAATGCACAAATAGTACAAGCAATACTTTTCTTTAATAATTAACATTTTCAAATGTTTCAAAGAGATAAATGTAGCTCCAAAATTAATGTCTATATCACAGAATGTGTTTATTTTAGTCAGTCAAGAAAGAGAGCAATGAACTTTGATGAGCAGGTCAGTACATTAACTCAATTCCCTATGTGAAGCAAAAGTATTTGAGCCACTTTTGTGTAAACATCTAATTTCTTGCATGTACGCAGTGTGTGTTATTTTATAACCTTAAATAAAGGAAATTATGTCATTTTGTGTCTGACAAACTTTCAGAAAATGCTACCTGATTACTTCTATATCTGAAGCATAAAGTAAAAATCCAGATATAGTATAATAATGAACCAATACAAAGAGAGGTACTATTTATTGATGATAGCATAATATTCATGGTATCTACTATTATAAAAATGTTAATCATTTGGCAACTACAGTAACAGTAGGTATTAACAGGATAATTCAAATAGTTGTTATATTATTCTGTAGCATTTTTACTTATAGTTAAATAATCATATTTTTCAAAACATGATGAATTGGTTGGGGGAAAAAAAGGATCAATATGATACGTATTCAGTTTAGTTTGCAAAAATATATATATATTTTTTTTTTCATGTGTATAGGCTTTTCTTTCTAATGACACGGTGAGTCCACGGATCATCATCAATTGCTGTTGGGAATATCACTCCTGGCCAGCAGAGGGAGGCAAAGAGCACCACAGCAAAGCTGTTAAATATCACTCCCCTACCCACAATCCCCCAGTCATTCTCTTTGCCTGTAGTGCAAGGAGAAGGTGAAGTTTAGGTGTCTTATGAGAAGTTTTCTTAAATCAAGAATGTATTAATTTTTTAGCAGAGTAAGCTTACTTTGTTACTTTCTGGGGTCTAGCCTAGTCCACATCAGTCTCTTCAGTAGGGCAGTGGTGGCTTTTGAGCACTTGAGAACTTGTGAGGTAAAATCCTCACTGCGTTTTCTCAAGAATCTGCTGCCCTAACAGTGCCCTGAGTTGGTTTACTTACACTGAGATTACGAGCTTTGCGGTAACAAGGGTGCGTTGCTAACGAGCAGGTTTTTTTCACCGCTCACTTAAGACAATGCTGGTATTACGGGTTTGTTTAAACTCGGCGTTAGCCACAAAAAGGTGAGCGTAGAGCAAAATTTAGCTGCACATCTCACCTCAATACCAGCGTTGCTTACAGTAGCAGTGAGCTGGCAAAACGTGCTTGTGCACGATTTCCCCATAGGAATCAATGGGGCAGAATCGGCTGAAAAAAAAACTAACACCTGAAAAAAATCAGCGTTCAGCTTCTAATGCAGCCCCATTAAATCCTATGGGGAAAAAAAAGTTAGTTCTACACCTAACACCCTAACATGAACCATGAGTTGAAACACCCCTAATATTACACTTATTAACCCTTAATCTGCCACCCCCGACATCGCCAATACCTGCTTTATATTATTAATCCCTAATCTGCCGCTCCGTACACCGCCGCCACCTACATTATCCCTATGAACCTCTAATCTGCTGCCCCCAACATCGCCGACACCTACTTTTATTTATTAACCCCTACTCGTCCACCCCCAATGTTGCCGCCACCTAACTACATTTATTAACCCCTAATCTGCCGCCGCCAACATTGCAGCCACTATATTAAAGTTATTAACCCCTAAATCTAAGTCTAACCCTAACCCTAACCCCACCTAACTAAAATATAATTTAAAATAATCTAAATAAAATTACTACAATTAAATAAATTATTCCTATTTAAAACAAAATACTTACCTATAAAATAAACCCTAAGATAGCTACAATATAACTAATAGTTACATTGTAGCTACCTTACGGTTTATTTTTATTTTACAGGCAAGTTTGTATTTATTTTAACTAGGTACAATAGTTATTAAATAGTTATTAACTATTTAATAACTTCCTAGTTAAAATAAGTATAAATTTACCTGTAAAATAAACCCTAACCAAAGTTACAATTACACCTAACACTACACTATCATTAAATAAATTAACTAAATTACCTACAATTAATTACAATTAAATTAAATAAATTAAAGTACGAAAAAAACAAACACTAAATTACAGAAAAAAATAAAATAATTAAAAGAATTTTAAACTAATTACACCTAATCTAATCCCCCTAATAAAATAAAAAAGTCCACAAAATAAAAAAAAATCCCTACCCTATACTAAATTACAAATAGCCCTTAAAAGGGCCTTTTGCGGGGCTTTGCCCCAAAGTAATCAGCTCTTTTACCTGTAAAAAAAAATACAATACCCCCCCAACATTAAAACCCACCACCCACACACCCAACCACTAAAACCCAACCAATCCCCCCTTAATAAAACCTAACACTACCCCCTTGAAGATCACCCTACCGTGAGACGTCTTCACCCAGCCAGGAAGAAGTGGTCCTCCAGAGGGGCAGAAGTCTTCATCCGATCCGGGCAGAAGAGGACCTCCAGACAGGCAGAAGTCTTCATCCAGGCGGCATCTTTTATCTTCATCCATCCGGAGCGGATCCATCTTGAAGCCATCAGTTCCTTTAAATGACGTCATCCAAGATGGCGTCCCTTGAATTCCGATTGGCTGATAGGATTCTATCAGCCAATCAGAATTAAGGTAGGAAAAATCCTATTGGCTGATCCAATCAGCCAATAGGATTGAGCTTGCATTCTATTGACTGATTGGAACAGCCAATAGAATGCGAGCTCAATCCTATTGGCTGATTGGATCAGCCAATAGGATTGAACTTCAATCCTATTGGCTGATTGCATCAAAATATAGATATCTGCACTCAACCTATAAGTAAGCCCAATCTGTAGGTATGCTGTTATGTATTGTGCTAATAGCGGTCAAAAAAGAAGCGGTCTGTATGTGTTGAACCTACTTGTAAATATCCAGATAGTGGAAAAATAAAAAAATAAGCGCAGGGTGAGTGCTAGGCAACAAATTCAAACAATCTGAATAGACAGCGTTCATATAGTGTTTGGTGTTTAAGTGTATGTGCCGTTATGACCTGCCCCCAGTGAATCCACATGGCTAATTAGCATCCTGCAGGTGTATGCAGGATATCAGGAGTATTATCAGAGTGTAATGTGAGAGATCATTACTGTTGTGCTAAAAATATGTGGTTAGATTATCTCAAATGTCCAGTAATGTACTTGAACAGAGTATCAGGGATATATTGAAGTTTGAGTCACAAAAATAGAATGTATTGTTTGAAAAGGGATTTGCTGTGCCATATTATATTAATATGATGGTGTCTAAGGGGTTCTATGGGTTAACCATGCCACATAGTCGCAACCACATGTCAAGAGAATGATTGAGGAATCTCTAAATAAAATGTGTTCTCAATAAAGGGGTTTACTATGGCATATTATGACAAAATGGCGTCTGAGTGGTTCTCAGGGCTAACCATGCCACATAGTAGCACACCTCATATCAAGAGAATGATTGAGGATTCTCCAAATAAAATGTGTAATTGGTAAGAGGGTTTACTATGGCATGTTATGTTAAAAAAGTCATCCAAGTGGTTCTCTATGCTAACCATGCCCCATAGTAGCACACACATATCAAAAGAATGAATGAGGTAGGTTTAGCTTTGAGAGCTAAATAAATCTTATATCTGTCTGGTAAGGATATTCATTTGGAATCTCAAAGTTAATGCTTATACACAAGCAATTAATGATGTTTGTATATAGCAGGGATTATGCAGATTGAAAGTAACCATATCGGGACCTAACATACGGCTAGATTACGAGTTTCTTTTTAATGACATGATGAGTCCACGGATCATCTTAATTACTATTGGGAATACCACTCCTGCCCTGCAGGAGGAGGCAAAGAGCACCACAACAAAGCTGTTAAATATCACCTCCCTTCCCTCCCAACCCAGTCATTCTCTTTGCCTACTTTAAGTGCAAGGAGGTGGTAAAGTGGTGTTAGAAAAAGATTCTTCAATCAAAAGTTTATTGTTTTTAAAGTAGTGCAAGATTGTGCTGCTTTGTCCTAGGGTGTAGCCGTAGTCCTTATCAGTCTCTTCAGTAGAGCAGTGGTGGCTTCAGAGCAATGGGAACTCGTGGGACATAATTCTCACTGCGCCTCCCATATTATGATGCTGCCCGAATACTGAAAGGCTGAATAAGATTACTCAGACTTTATCGTGTTTTTCCACAGGTCTATGTGAGGGAGAGGACCTCTCAAGCCTGGTGAGCTGTCTTAATGCTGGGCAGATTTCTAAGGTAAGTGCTAAGTTTATTTTTTGGGGTATGTACACAGAAAAATTGGCACTTTATTATACACATGGACACAAGATGACATTAACCCTTAGAGTGAGGATACGTTATAGGGCAGTTACAGCAGGCACTGGGGACGTGGAGAAGTGGCTCATATGTTTATGTTAGGTGGTTACGCCATGATACCAACTCCCAATGGCTTTATTTTTATTTCATTAGCCAACCGGGAGGTTTAGCTTTGTTATGCCATGATAGGTGCAATTTCTATACTCCCAACGGCTTTATTTTTAATCACTAGCCGACCGGTAGGTTTAACTTGAATTAGCAATGATAGGTGCAATTTCTCAACTCCTGACGGCTTTACTTTTACAAGTCTTTAACCGCCCGAGAGGTTCATTTTGATATGCCCACAATGGGTAGAGCTAATCTATGCAACATAGTTTGAGCGCCTTTTTAGTATTTATATCCCCAATTACGGTGGTACGGTGAACAATGGTGGGTATTCCCTGCTGCATTATGTCACGCAGCAGAGAGGCCTCACATACTGTTCTAAGTAGTGTCTTAAATGAGTCCGCATGCCTACTACTTGTTAGTTATTCCATCCGGTGGCAGGCTTAGCTGAGGTGTGGAGATTGTCTGAGTTATATTGATAAAAGAAAAAAAATTGTCAGCAAAATAAAATATTTTCTTTTAACATTTTAATGACACAGTAACAGTTTTTTTGTGAGGTAATCCTATTTAAGGTATCCAATTTTCAAGGAATAATTGGTAAAGCAAAATTAAGACATTACTTTTAACATTTAAAGACACAGTAACATTTTTTTTGTGAGGTAACTCTAGTGATATCCAATTTTTATTTGATCAAAATGTGAATAAAGATGTTACATATACTTTATGTTTGGATACTAATGTGAGAGGATTTTACAGCTCAGAGATAAACCTTTTTCAGAGCCATCATTGTCTCGGATGCTGTTCAGGAGCATTCTGACAATGCTCAATATATGCCGCAGCTTTATCCTCAAGTGTGCTTCCTCCACGACTCCCCCTGTAGTTATCTTGCAAGACATCTCTTCCCTCATGTACTCTGCGGTCTCGGGTGTGTTATCGGCTTTCCCCATGCTGCAGGGAAGGCTCAAGAGGAAAACTAAACATTCAGTGAGCTAGGTTTCTGTCACATTTGTTGCTATCTCAGAGGTCCCCTCCCAGAAGCCTGAGTAAGAGGATTCTTCGGAAGCATCTGAGGGTGAAATCTCAGATTCTGTTTTTCCTGCTGATACTGAAGTAGTATCTTTCAGGTTTAAGCTAGAGCTCCTCCGTCTGTTACCTAAGGAGGTTTTATATACTCTGGACGACAACGACACCATGGTCGTTGTTAATTTTATGATGTACCAGCTCGAGCTTCTGAGTTCATTGCTAAGGAATGGGAGAGAACACGTATCCCTTTTTTCTCCATCTCCTATATTTAAAAAAGATATTTACCCATAGCGGACTCTTTCAAGTAGTCTTGGCAGACAGTACCCAAGGTGGAAGGGACAATTTTCACGCTATCCAGGAGACCTACTATTCCCATAAATCATAGTTGTTCCTTTAAGGATCCTATGGATAAGAGGTTAGAGGGGTTGCTCAAGATGGCAACCTATGGTTTGTATTGCTACTGTCACTTATACGGCAGCATACTGGTTTATGCGTTGTCTGAATCTATTCGGACAGACACTTCCCTCACAGAAATTCAGGATAAGATAAAGGCCCTTAAGTTGGTCAACTCCTTTCTTACAGATGCTTCCCTTCAGCTATTAGACGGGGACCTAAGATTTCAGGCTTACCATATTGGCTCACAGATCTTATGGTTAAGATCTTGGTCTGCAGATGTGTCATCTAAGGCTAGACTTTGGTGATTACTTGTTTGGGCCTGGTTTGACGGAGATAATATGGAAAGTAAGGGTCATTCCTCCATCAAATTAAGATACATTTCTCGTTCATTTGAAATTTCAAAGGGATCCTTCTACTTCTTCCTCCAAGCAGGAGGGAGGTTTCAGCTTTCAAGATTATCTGGAGCCAGATAAGAAGAAAGGCATTCTTATACTGTGTAAGAGACCTCTCCGACCTGGTGATAGTGATAGTTCCTGTTTTGATGCAGGAACGGAGTCTAGGATTTTATTCCAATCTGTTCGTGGTTCCAAAAAAAGAGGGAACCTTCAGACCTATTTTAGATCTCAAGAGTCTAAACAAATTCCTCAGAGTACCGTCCTTCAAGATGGAAACTATTTGTTCCATTATCCCTTTGGTCCAAGAGGGTCAATTTATGACAACTTTGGATTTAAAGGATGTGTACTTGCATGTTCCCATTCACAAGGATCATCAGAGGTTTCTAAGGTTTGCCTTTCTAGACAAACACTTCCAATTTGTAGCTCTGTCCTTCGGTCTTGCCACAGCTCCCAGAATTTTTTCAAAGATTCTGGGTTCACTTTTGGCGGTGCTTCGGTTGCAGGGCATTATAGTGGCATTCTATCTGGACAACATCCTTGTCCAGGTGCCATCTTTACACCAAGCAAGATCCCACATGGATATCTTGTTATCCTTCCTGTGATTTCACGGATGGATGGTATATTTGGAAAAGAGTTCCTTAGTCCTAAGGACAAGTGTATTTTTCTTGGGAACCATAAAAGATTTCCTATAAATGAAGAATTTTCTGACAGAAGTCAGGAAATCAAAGGTTTTTGATACTTGTCTAGCTCTTCAATCCACTCCTCGGCCATCAGTGGATCAGGGCATGGAGGTAATATGGCTGATGGTGGTGGAAATGGACATCATCCCATTTGTTCGGTTCCTCCTCAGACCTCTGCAGTTAAACATGCTCAGGCAATGGAAAGGAGATTATGCGGACTTGTCTCCTCGAATACTTCTGGAGCAGGAGACAAGGGATTCTCTACAATGGTGGTTGTCTCTGGATCATCTCTCCTAGGGAACCTGCTTTCACAGACCATCTTGTGTGATTGTGACAATAGAAGCCAGCCTTCTAGGTTGGGGATCAATCTGAAGCTCCCTAAAGGCTCAGGGAGTTTGGACTCAGTCAGAGTCTGTTCAACCTATAAACATTCTGGAACTGAGAGTGATCTTGAATGCTCTTCTGACCAGGCCCCAGTTAGCCTCAGTCCAGTTTATTAGGTTACAGTCGGACAATATAACTTCAGTGGTTTACATCAATCATCAGGGAGGAACAAGGAGTTCCTTAGTAATGACAAATGTAACCAAGATAATTTAGTGGGCAGAAACTGGGAGGAGGATTCCAGAGCAGGCAGACCTTTCATCCGGGGGAGTGGGAACTCCATCCGGAAGTGTTTTCCAGCCTAATTCTCAATTGGGGTCAACTGGAATTGGATCTCATGGCATCTCGGCAGCATGCCAAGCTTCCAAGGTACGGGTCGAGGTCCAAAGACCCTCAGGCGGTATTGATAGATGCTTGCAAATGTAGAAATGACCGCAACATTGACAAGCGGCTCCTGACCCGGAAACCCCAGAATCTGTGTGGGCGTTGGACTCCTGACCTCCTGGAGTGCCGTAGCCAAAACGGCAGATCAAGCCGAAATAGAACCAAAATACAAAAATAGGCAGGCACTCTCCAAACCGCAAGAAGTGTTTTAAAAACAGTAACACTTTATTAGAAAATTATTAAAAGAATGCATGCAGACATGGCAGTATAGGTAACAGACAGTCTAACATGTTTCACACCACAACAGGCACTTACTCATAGACTAAAGTCTGTGTCTAAACTCAGCACTTTTATTTGAAAAAGAGGCAGTCAAATTAACCCCCTCATATCCAAAGGAAAGCGAAAATAGATAGAGTAAAAACAAAGCCTATATATGTGACACTGAAAAAACATTAGCTTGGATTTATAACATTAAAAGTATAAATACCTATTCGGACTTTATATACTTAGAGTCTAATTTATCTCAATGCTGGTAACATCTTTAAATTAAAAAAGATGAACCATTAGTATACGCATAGAGAATGATGAGAAAACATTATTTGTAAACCGTTATTACAAATCGTTATTGCAATATGCCGTCATAGTTAATAGCATTTAAACAGTACATCCTAAACAATAAGTGCTAAGGATTCAAAGATATTATAAAATATATTTTGTTTAAATACAATAGAAAACACAACCATGAAAACATTGCTAGAAGTTATTATGAATGAAATTGTTTTTTAATAGGATTTATGTGTTATGTTTTGAAACACATATGCCCTGTTACTAAAATGCGCTAGTAGTTCTTATTTTAACAGTGACAAGCAAGAGAGAAAAAGAGAAAGATATGGGAGGGAACTACAATCAGTTGTCTATGAAATAACTGATGTCACACTCCCTGTTCATACCCAATGGTGAGCGTGTACAACATTTTATAATCCAATAAAGTTCCCTCTTTTCCAATATCTTATCTCTGTTGCCTCCCCTTATTGGCATTGTTGCTAAATCTATGATTTGCAATGATAGATTTGCTTTATTCATAAAGTGTACATTATTAAAGTGGTCCGCCACAGCAGAGTCTTTGCAGAAGTTTTTAACATCTCTTACATGTTCATTAAAGCGTGTTCTTACTGTACGTGTAGTTTTCCCTATGTATTGAAAAAAAAACAAATATTACATGTAAGTAAATAAATGACATATTTAAAATTACAATTAGCATAAAAATCTATCGGATAAATTTTCTTATTGACTGAGCATACAAAGTTATCCCTCTGCAATATGTTTGGACAAGCCAAACAAGTTCTAGTACCACATTTAAAAGTACCTTTCTTATTAAGCCACCTATTTACTTGTACACTTATATCTGTTGTATTTTTTTACCAAACTTGGAGACAATGTTTGTGCCAAGGTTTTTGACTTTTTAGATACAAATTTACATTTCTTTATAAATGGGTTTAAGACTTCATCAGCTTTTAACAGGTTGAGATGTTTTTTAATTATCTGTACTACCTGATTATACTGTGGACTGAATGGGGTTGAAAAAACAATGGCATCATCAAATGCTAAATTTCTTTCATTCTCATTAATTTTTGGCTTTCCATCATAATGTTTTATATTTGTTTGTGTTTCTTCTAACTTTTTAGATTTATATCCCCTCTTAATTAATCTGCTTTTAAGATCTAAAGACTGTTTTTCATATATTTCATCCAATTTAGTATTTCTTCGAATTCTTATAAATTGTGATTTGGGGATAGATTGTACTAAGTGTTGAGGATGCTGAGATTTAGCATGCAAAATTGTATTGCCTGCTGTTGGCTTTCTATAAGTTCTAATCGTAATGCCATTATTTTTATTTTCTAATGTTAAGTCTAGATAATTAACTTGTTCTTTACTATGTTCACCTGTGAATCTCAAATTCATCTCATTGTTATCACAATATGAGATGAAGTCTTGAAATAGGTCATCATCCATAGGCATTTTGAATATAAACAACAGGTCATCAATATAGCGCACATAAAGTTCTATCTTATCACACCAAGGATTGTCAAGAGAGTAAAGATGTATTTGCTCCCACCATGCTACATAGATATTGGCAAAGGAGGGGGCAAATTTTGCCCCCATCACCGTGCCACATGTCTGTAAAAAGTATTCATTATTAAAGAAGAAGTAGTTATGTGATAGCAAAAATTGTAAAGCCTCACAGATGTAATTTATCTCTGCCTTGGTATAAATAGATTCTCTCTCCAAAAAATACCTAACGGCCAAAATACCCTGTGTTGGGGAATAGAAGTGTACAAGGAAGTTATATCTATAACTCCCCAAGAATACTCAGTCTGCCATTTTGTATGTTCTAAGGTAGACAAGAGATGCGTGGTGTCCTTCAGGTAGCTCAACTGTGACATGGCAATAGGTTGTAAAATAGTGTCTAGCCATTCAGCTAGTGGCTCAAATAATGAGCCAATGCCTGCCACAATTGGTCTACCCGGAGGACACCGCGCATCCTTATGTATCTTAGGTACGTGATGAAAGATAGGGAAAATAGGATTAGCAGGGATTAATGCATTAATGTCATTTTCATCAAAAATGCGCAACAGTATTCCATCTTTAATAAGTTTTTCCAATTCTCTCTTAAAAATGAAAGTGGGATTATTTGATAATTGGCGATATGTGCTATTGTTCAAGAGCTGTTTATATGCCTCATCAAAATATGCACTTTTGTTCATAATAACAATGCTACCTCCCTTATCCAAATTACGTATTACAATGTTATTGTTCTGCTGAAGGCTTTTAATAGCCTTACGTTCAGCAATTGTCAGATTAGGGTAGGCAGCATTGTTAATTGTACTTTCTTCCAATTGTAAGATATCATTTTGTACTGCTTTTTGAAATGCATTTATGAGAGGCCCTCTAAAGTTAGTAGGATAAAAACTAGAGTGATGTTTTTTTGGCTTGGGTAGGGCTGCTGTAGGAAACTGTGAATTATCATCATTATACATATTCACTAGAGTGGTCAATGTACATGCCTCTTCAAACTCTACATGTTTTCTTTTTTCATATTTCTTATGATCAACCACACCACTGGAAACAAAGTTATCACTATTTTTTTTTCATTTAAGGCAAAATACCTATTTAAAGTTAGCTTTCTTACAAATTTATTTATATCCAGAAGTGTGGAAAATCCTGAGAAATTGTTGCTTGGTGCAAAGCCCAAACCTTTTGAAAGTACATTTCTTTCACCTTCATTGAGAACATGATCAGAGATATTTACAATATTAAGTCCTGGAATATCAAAATCCTTAGGACAGCATTTTTCAAGAGATAGGGAATCAGATGTTAATGTCCCTTCTTTTTCTTGTTCTTTTCTTCTCCTTTTATTCTTCCATCTTCTCTGTCTTCTTTGTTTTTTAAATTCTTTTGTTGAAAATTTCTCCTGGTTTTCGGTTTGATTACCTTGTCTACTTCCTCCATGGTTGGTACCTGTAAAAAAGAAGAAGAGGAAGAAAGAGAGAGAGAAGAGGTAGAAGGAGGAGAAGACTGAGGTGAAGAGCTGGCTGAAGTGCATGTGCTTTTTGCACTAGAATCTGAATCTGTGGATTCACCCTCATCAGTGCTAAACACCACTTTTCTTTGATTTTTATTTTTTAATATAGATTTGGGTTGACCCATATTCTGTTGTACATCAGATTGTCTCTTATTGCCAGAATTCTGTTTGTAATTTATATTTCTTCTCTGCTGATTTTGTTTTCGTACAGCTGCCCAGTTATAAACTTGATTTTGTTCATAATCTTCCTTATCACGTATAAATTTCTTCCCTTTTCTGGTAGCCTGTTCTGCATCATACTTATCCAAGGACTCGTCCATTTTCTTTTTGTAAGTGATAAATTTAGTATTTTTTTCATAAGGTTTTAATCCTTCTTTTGCTGACTTTAAGGGGTCTGTTAATTTTATGCGTTTTTTCTCTTTAACTCTTATGAGGATGTCAATTAATTTTAAAGAGCATTCTGTGAGTGCCATATTCCAATCTTCTAGATCCTCTTGATCATCAAAATCAAAGGTGGGGTATTTCTTTATTCTAAGTCCCCTAGGAATGCGCTTACAGTCTCTGTATTTCTGAAAAGCTATGACATCCCACATAAGTCTCAAGTCAGTATGTAGCATATGTTCCAAATTCTTAAAGATCTTTTTTATATCCTGTTGATCTTTTTGTTCAATTTCTAATTCATCTGCAAAAATCTTATCAATATAAAGTTGTCGTGTTTTGGTGTCAAAGGCTGCATGTTGATACTGTGTATCCCAAATGTAATTCTCATTTTCATTATTTTCAGAACTACTACTAGGTAAATCAATTAAAGCCAAATTGCTAGCTTCAGTGTCTGCACCTGCCATGTCTGCAAATTAGCGGAGTGTCTACAGTTGTCAGGAGAATTTATGTTATAGTAACACCGTCCGGGGGATATTTAATAAATCCTATCAGCAGCCAATTTTACAAGTGCCAAAAGTATTATTTGTATATAATATTCAGAATATCAACGACCATTGAAAATAAATATAAGAACTTTCTTACTGTTTCGTAGTCTTTTATTGCTGATAACTTTCAGGCTTTGAATATCCTCTGCTGATATCTGCCGCTATGTCCGATCAAGCGGTATAAGTGATCCAGTATGCTTGCAAATGTAGAAATAACCGCAACCTTGGCAAGCGGCTCCTGACCCGGAAACCCCAGAATCTGTGTGGGCGTTGGACTCCTGACCTCCTGGAGTGCCGTAGCCAAAACGGCGGATCAAGCCGAAATAGAACCAAAATACAAAAATAGGCAGGCACTCTCCAAACCGCAAGAAGTGTTTTAAAAACAGTAACACTTTATTAGAAAATTATTAAAAGAATGCATGCAGACACGGCAGTATAGGTAACAGACAGTCTAACATGTTTCACGCCACAACAGGCGCTTACTCATAGACTAAAGTCTGTGTCAAAACTCAGCACTTTTATTTGAAAAAGAGGCAGTCAAATTAACCCCCTCATATCCAAAGGAAAGCGAAAATAGATAGAGTAAAAACAAAGCCTATATATGTGACACTGAAAAAACATTAGCTTGGATTTATAACATTAAAAGTATAAATACCTATTCAGACTTTATATACCTAGAGTATAATTTATCTCAATGCTGGTAACATCTTTAAATTAAAAAAAGATGAACCATTAGTATATGCATAGAGAATGATGAGAAAACATTATTTGTAAACAGTTATTACAAATCATTATTGTAATATGCCGTCATAGTTAATAGCATTTAAACAGTACATCCTAAACAATAAGTGCTAAGGATTCATAGATATTATAAAATATATTTTGTTTAAATACAATAGAAAACACAACCATGAAAACATTGCTAGAAGTTATTATGAATGAAATTGTTTTTTAATAGGATTTATGTGTTATGTTTTGAAACACATATGCCCTGTTACTAAAATGCGCTAGTAGTTCTTATTTTAACAGTGACAAGCAAGAGAGAAAAAGAGAAAGATATGGGAGGGAACTACAATCAGTTGTCTATGAAATAACTGATGTCACACACCCTGTTCATACCCAATGGTGAGCGTGTACATAATTTTATAATCCAATAAAGTTCCCTCTTTTCCAATATCTTATCTCTGTTGCCTCCCCTTATTGGCATTGTTGCTAAATCTATGATTTGCAATGATAGACTTCATATTGTGATAACAATGAGATGAATTTGAGATTCACAGGTGAACATAGTAAAGAACAAGTTAATTATCTAGACTTAACATTAGAAATTAAAAATAATGGCATTACTACTAGAACTTATAGAAAGCCAACAGCAGGCAATACAATTTTGCATGCTAAATCTCAGCATCCTCAACACTTAGTTCAATCTATCCCCAAATCACAATTTATAAGAATTAGAAGAAATACTAAATTGGATGAAATATATGAAAAGCAGTCTTTAGATCTTAAAAGCAGATTAATTAAGAGGGGATATAAATCTAAAAAGTTAGAAGAAACACAAACAAATATAAAACATTATGATGGAAAGCCAAAAATTAATGAGAATAAAAGAAATTTAGCATTTGATGATGCCATTGTTTTTTCAACCCCATTCAGTCCCCAGTATAATCAGGTAGTACAGATAATTAAAAAAACATCTCAACCTGGTAAAAGCTAATGAAGTCTTAAAACCATTTATAAAGAAATGTAAATTTGTATCTAAAAAGTCAAAAACCTTGGCACAAACATTGTCTCCAAGTTTGGTAAAAAATACAACAGATACAAGTGTACAAGTAAATAGGTGGCTTAATAAGAAAGGTACCTTTAAATGTGGTACTAGAACTTGTTTGGCTTGTCCAAACATATTGCAGAGGGATAACTTTGTATGCTCAGTCAATAAGAAAATGTATCCGATAGATTTTTATGCTAATTGTAGTTTTAAATATGTCATTTATTTACTTACATGTAATATTTGTTTTTTTCAATACATATGGTAAACACATCCTTGTGTGCCTTTCAATAGACTTCATAAACTAAACTCTGGTAACCTTAATCACATTCCTCTTACATCTAAAAACCCCTCCCCCTTCACTTGTGCACTCTGGAACTCTCGCTCTGTTTGCAACAAGTTAACTTCTATCCATGATCTCTTTATCTCCCACTCTCTTAACCTTCTGGCTCTTACAGAAACTTGGCTCTCTACTTCAGACACAGCATCCACTGCTGCACTGTCACATGGGGGTCTCCATTTCAGCCACACTCCTAGGTCTGGCAATAGACAAGGAGGTGGTGTCGGTATTTTACTTTCCTCTCGGTGCACCTTCCAACAAATTCAGCCCTTCTCTTCACTCACATTTTCTTCATTTGAAGCACACATGATTCGGTTATTCTCTCCCCTCTCTATACGTGTTGCAGTCATATACCGCCCCCCTGGCTCCCCAACTCAATTTTTAGATCACTTTGCTGCCTGGCTTCCTTATTTCCTTTCCTCAGACACCCCTGCCCTCATTCTTGGCGACTTCAACATCCCCCTTAACAATCCCACTGCCTCATCTGCTAAACAACTTCTGCAACTCACTTCCTCTTTCGGTCTGTCACAATGTACTGATTCTCCCACTCACAAAGACCGTCACTCCCTTGACCTGATCTTTAGCTATCGATGCACTCTCTCAAACTTCTCAAACTCCCCTTTTCCTCTTTCTGACCACCATCTCCTCACCTGCAACATATCATCCCTTCCTACAACTCTCCCACCTTCTACTCCTCACACCAAACTTCACAGAAGCATTAGGTCTTTAGATCAGCAACAACTTGCTTATTCCCTTCAACCGCTCCTCTCATCCTTCTCCTCCTTTTCCTGCCCTGAACAATCTATCTGCCACTATAATTCCACCCTTATATCCGTCCTTGACAATCTTGCCCCTCTTACCATTGCTAGGAAATCACACACTCATCCCCAGCCCTGGCATACTCCTCTGACACGGTACCTACGCAGATGTTCCCGTACTGCTGAACGACATTAGAGAAAATCACAGAGTTCAGCTGATTTTCTTCATTACAAATTCATCTTGAACTCCTACTACTCTGCCCTTAATCTCCACAAGCAACACTACTTCTCTACTCTTATCTCTAATCTTTCTTCAAACCCAAAACGTCTGTTCTCCACTTTCAATACACTCCTCCGCCCTCCCCCACTTCCTAATACAACTTCTCTGTCAGCTCAAGACTTTGCCAGTCACTTCATTAACAAAATTGATTCCATCAGACATGAAATCAGCTCTCAACACAATTCCATTCTCTCCCCCCCTCAAATACTCTCACTCAACCACACCCCTCATAACCTGAAACTTAGTTCATTCTCCCCTGTTACTGAGAACGAAGTTTCAGCACTTATACTGCGCTCTCGCCTCACTACCTGTCCCCTTGACCCTATCCCCTCACAGCTGCTCCCCTCTCTCTCTGCTACCCTTACCCCTATGCTAACACACATTTTCAACCTCTCCCTCAGCACTGGTACATTTCCCTCATCAATGAAACATGCACTGGTCACACCTATCCTCAAAAAACCTTCCCTTGATCCTACCTCCCCATCCAACTACCGCCCAATTTCCCTCCTCCCTCTTGCTTCAAAGCTTCTCGAAAAACTAGTATATGCACGCCTATCCCATTTCCTTACGTTAAACTCCCTTCTTGACCCGCTGCAATCTGGATTTCGTCCCTATCACTCCACAGAGACAGCTATTGTTAAGGTCACCAACGACCTACTTACAGCTAAATCAAAAGGCCATTTCTCTCTGCTTATCCTCCTTGATCTGTCCGCAGCCTTTGACACTGTCGACCACCCTCTTTTGCTCCAAACCCTCCAATCCTTCGGCATCTGTGACACAGCCCTTTCGTGGCTCTCTTCCTACCTGTCAAACCGTACCTTCAGTGTAGCCTTCTCTGGGGCCTCCTCTGCCCCGTCACCACTTTCTGTTGGAGTACCGCAAGGCTCTGTCCTCGGTCCCCTTCTCTTCTCAATCTATACGTCATCACTAGGTTCCCTTATTAAGTCCCACGGTTTCCAATATCATTTGTATGCCGATGACACCCAAATCTACTTCTCTGCACCAGAACTATCTCCTTCCTTGCTAACCCGTGTCACTAACTGTCTTTCTTACATCTCTTCCTGGATGTCCTCTCACTACCTCAAGCTAAATCTCTCCAAAACTGAGCTCCTCATTTTTCCCCCTTCTTCCAAAATCTCCACCCCCAATATCTCTATAACTGTCGACAACTCCATCATTACCCTTACCCCGCATGCCCGATGTCTCGGGTCACATTTGACTCAGATCTTTCCTTCACTCCTCACATTCAGTCCTTGGCTACAGCCTGCCGCTTCCACCTTAAAAACATCTCTAAAATTAGACACTTCCTTACACAAGACACAACTAAGATTTTAATCTACTCTCTCATTCTTTCCCGCCTTGATTACTGCAACTCTGTCCTCTCTGGTCTCCCCACCTGCCGCCTAGCTCCTTTACAATCCATAATGAATGCCTCTGCCAGACTCATCTTCCTTACACGTCGCTCTTCATCTGCTGCGCCTCTCTGCCAATCCCTTCACTGGCTTCCTCTTGCCTCTAGGATCAAACATAAAACTCTCACTCTTACATACAAAGCCCTCAACTGCACTGCTCCCCCCTACATCTCAGACCTTGTCTCCAGATACTCTCCCTCCCATCCCCTTCGCTCTGCTCATGACCTCCTACTCTCCTCCTCTCTTGTCACCTCATCACACTCCCGTTTACAGGACTTCTCCAGACTGGCTCCCATCTTGTGGAACTCTCTGCCTCGCTCCACAAGACTCTCTTCTAGTTTTAAAAGCTTCAAGTGCTCCCTAAAGACTCTACTGTTCAGGGATGCATACAACCTACGCTGACCTTTCCTATTACCAGTTCCTCTCCTCCACTGCAATCCCCTGAACCCACTTAGCATGTAAGCCTAAGAGTCCAGCTGTTTGTAGATCACCTTCTTAAGAGCTGACTACAACAGTGCAACTCTTGGCAGGGCCCTCTACCCTATAATTATTTTGTTGTACTCCCCTTTGTTTATAGTGCTGCGGAATCTGTTGGCGCTCTACAAATAACCGATAATAATAATAATAACTACACGTACAGTAAGAACACGCTTTAATGAACATGTAAGGGATGTTAAAAACTTCTGCAAAGACTCTGCTGTGGCGGACCACTTTAATAATGTACACTTTATGAATAAAGCAAATCTATCATTGCAAATCAAAGATTTAGCAACAATGCCAATAAGGGGAGGCAACAGAGATAAGATATTGGAAAAGAGGGAACTTTATTGGATTATAAAATTATGTACACGCTCACCATTGGGTATGAACAGGGAGTGTGACATCAGTTATTTCATGGACAACTGATTGTAGTTCCCTCCCATATCTTTCTCTTTTTCTCTCTTGCTTGTCACTGTTAAAATAAGAACTACTAGCGCATTTTAGTAACAGGGCATATGTGTTTCAAAACATAACACATAAATCCTATTAAAAAACAATTTCATTCATAATAACTTCTAGCAATGTTTTCATGGTCGTGTTTTCTATTGTATTTAAACAATATATATTTTATAATATCTATGAATCCTTAGCACTTATTGTTTAGGATGTACTGTTTAAATGCTATTAACTATAACGGCATATTGCAATAACGATTTGTAATAACTGTTTACATATAATGTTTTCTCATCATCCTCTATGCGTATACTAATGGTTCATCTTTTTTTAATTTAAAGATGTTACCAGCATTGAGATAAATTAGACTCTAGGTATATAAAGTCCGGATAGGTATTTATACTTTTAATGTTATAAATCCAAACTAATGTTTTTTCAGTGTCACATATATAGGCTTTGTTTTTAATCTATCTATTTTCGCTTTCCTTTGGATATGAGGGGGTTAATTTGACTGCCTCTTTTTCAAATAAAAGTGCTGAGTTTAGACACAGACTTTAGTCTATGAGTAAGCGTCTGTTGTGGCGTGAAACATGTTAGACTGTCTGTTACCTATACTGCTGTGTCTGCATGCATTCTTTTAATAATTTTCTAATAAAGTGTTACTGTTTTTAAAACACTTCTTGCGGTTTGGAGAGTGCTTGCCTATTTTTGTATTTTGGTATTGATAGACGCCCTGGCGGTACTTTGGACTTTCAGTCTAGCATACCTATTTCCTCCATTTGCTCTTCTTCATCGGGTTATTGCTTGAATCAAGCAGGAAAGGGCCTCAGTGATCCTCATTGCTCCAGCTTGGCCTTGCAGGATTTGGTATGCAGATCTGGTAGACATTTCATCTCTGCCATCTTGAAAACTTCCGTTGAGGAAGGACCTTCTAATTCAAGGGCCCTTCCATCACCCAAATCTAGTTTCTCAGAAGCTGACTGCTTGGAGATTGAACCCTTAATTTATCCAAGCAGGGATTTTCAGAATCGGTCATAGAGACCATATGTCATGGTTATATATTTTGGTGCTTATCACTTTAAGACTCCCCTTCAAATTCCCATGATGCTTTCTGCAACCTGCCAATTATTGGTAGTGTAAGAGTTGCGTGTAGTTCTCCTGAACAACCTCGCTCCCTTAACCTACTGGCTAAAACCAAGAGTACCTGTTACCCCAAGCAGTTGGATACTACATCATCGTTATAAGCTTCTTCAAGTCTACATGTTTGCACCAAATACGGAAAGTTAATCCTCAAGTTCACCTGTCTTATTACAACCAGGAGTTTATCCACTCTCCTCCCCAGCTGTCTGTGATGTTCCTGGACTCTATTTCTGCTGTTGCGGACGTTTTACCAAAGATCCATTCCTGTAGCCCTGCAAGGGCATTTACCACTCCAGATTCGCAAAGCAGCTGCAAGTATATTAAATACACAGACTAACTTTCAACTTTATCGCTGATCTCGGTCCAACTTACTTGGTACACAGCCTGTCAGCAAATAACCACATCAGATTGGTGGATGCACACACGCCCCCTGCATAGCGTCGTCGCTCTATACGAACATTGTTCTCACAGTGTTCACGAACGCCCCACTTACAAGCTGCAGCTCAGAGGTCAGCAGTAAGGAAGTGTAAGCTCTCTCTTCTTGCTCAAGCCTCCACATTAATAAAGACTTATGTCCTTCTCTGGCAAGTTCAATTAACCCCTCCTAGTCTGCATAAAAATACAAACCTGCAGCTTTATACAGGAACAACACTGATCCACTCCTGTAACCAAAAAATACATAAAACTGAAATTCAGTTCCAAACTCCTACTACATCTTTTCACTACTCTGCAGTTGTGATCCAGGTTTTATATACAAATTGCTACCTTACAGGATAATTGGCCCTAAAAGATATGAATCCAGCAGAGATCCCAAATGTCATATAAAACCTCTCCCAACGTGTGGATCAGCTATCCCAGGGGCTCAGAGAGCTCCAGATTCAAAACGACACACTCCATGCACTAGTGAAGGAGAACACTCCAGAACCCCAGGTATCCCTCCCCAAGAAGTTCTCTGGTGACAGGTCCTCATTCAGACAGTTCAGGAATTCATGTAATCTGTTATTCCAGATGAGACAAAAGACGTACCATAATGAGAGAATAAAGGTCATGACCGTGTTGTCCTTCCTAAGGGGTGAGCCGAGGAGATGGGCTGATGTGTTCTTTGAAAACGACAATTCTATACTGGGATCTCTCACAGATTTTTTCTCGCAAATGAGTACTTTGTATGAAGACACACCAAACAATACCTATTAAAGTTACTACAGACACAGATCATGTTGAATTTATCTCTTTTGACATAATACCTTCTCCTCTGTTCTGTGTATTTCTAGGGGTATCCTGGTTGCAACTACATCAGCACAAGATTAGCTGGGGAACATTGCAGGTAGTTTTTGATTCTCCTTTCTGCCACAAAACTTGTTTCCTCCAGCAGACCCTCCTTCACATTACTGATTCTTCTGTACCAGAAGTATAACGAGATTTCTTAGACGTTTTCAACAAGAAGGAAGCTGAGACCCTGCCACCACACCGCATTTACGATTGCCTAATTGAACTGCTACCCGGGGCTACCATCCCCTATGGGCATATTTATCCCTCATCTCAACCCGAATTAGAGCACTTAAGGTCTTACCTCAAAGAAAATCTTAAAAAAAGTTTCATTAGGCCGTCAACCTCACCAGCAGGAGCTGGCATGTTTTTTGTTAAAAACAAGGACAACTCACAGCAACCAATAATAGACTACCTTCAACTTAATAACAGGACTATGAAGAACAGGTACCCATTGCCTCTAATTCCTGAAATGGTTGAACGTCTCAGGGAAGCAAAGATATATACAAAACTAGACTTACGAGGTGCATATAATCTGATCAGAATCCGGGAGGGCGACGAGTGGCTCACGGCCTTCAGATCTCGTTATGGGTTGTACAAATATCTGGTGATGCCTTTTGGGCTTTGTAATGCCCCTGCCACGTTCCAGCACTTCATAAACGACATCTTTAGAGATTTACTGGATGTGTGTATGGTGTTTTACCTGGTTGACATCGTTATTTATTCAAATAGTGAAAAGGAACATTTCAAGCATGTCCGTTGGGTGTTAGGTCATCTAAGGACTCATCAACTTTTTGCCAAACCGAGAAATGTCTGTTCCATGTCACTGAACTTTCTTTTCTTGGATACCAAATCACTTCCTCAGGTCTTAAGATGGAAGATAACAAAGTGGAGGCTATACAAAACTGGCCTATACCTACCTGTATAAAGGAAGTGCAACGCTTCCTAGGTTTCGCTAATTTTTATCGGAAGTTTATCAAAGGTTTTTTGAGCATTGCAAAACCCCTCAGCACTCTCACTGGATCTCACTCACCTTTCACATGGAACATCAAGGCTCAAGAAGCATTTGACCTTCTGAAAACATCTTCTGAAAACCTTCTGAAAACATCTTTTACCACAGCACCCATGTTACGTTTTCCTAACTCAGAGTTACACTATATCCTATATGAAGTTGATACCTACAACTATGCAATAGGAGCTATATTATCACAACGCAGTTCACCCACAGAACCAATTCATCCAGTTGCTTTCTTCTCAAGATTGATGAGTTCTCCTGAGATAAATTACTCCATTGAGGAGAAGGAGCTCCTTGCTATCAAAAGATCTCTGGAACACTGGCATCATCTTCTTGAAGGTACAACCATTCCTATACTCATATATACGGATCACCGTAACTTGGAATACCTATAAGCCAGTAAAAACTTGTCTGCACGTTAACTCTGATGGAGTCTTTACTTCACAAGATTCAACTTCCATATCACCTACCATCCAGGCTCAAAGAACAGGAAAGCCAACACTCTCTCCAGAAGTTTTAACCTACCTTCCATTGTGAACCCCCCTCAAACGATATTATCCCCAGAAAATGTTATTGTTGTCATCCAAGCTCCGTACAAATCCCTATATATATATCAACACGAAGATAATACCGTTCTTAAGGAGAAGTTACAAAGGAGACCTGATGGGTTGTACTACTATAAGAATAAAATCTATATTCCACCACCTCTGAGAGAACCTCTCACTTCCATTCATCATGATACACCACTAGCTGGACACCCAGGTGTACATAAAACAAGGGAACTGTTAGAGCGGAATTATTGGTGGTCTAACATGGTTCTCTCCATAAACAGCTACGTGAAGTCATGTCAGGCTTGCACCATTCTAAAACCAGAGAAGACTCACCCATATGGTTTACTACAGTCACTCCAGATCCCAGATCAGCCTTGGCAATCCATAGGTATGGATTTTATCGTGGACTTACCTCCATCCTCCAACTATAACCCCATCTTGGTCATTGTTGACCTCTTTACAAAGATGGCACATTTCATCCTTTATAGAAAACTTCCTACCTCTTCAGAAATGGCTAATTTATTCATGAAAGAAATAGTCAGATTACATGGTTTACCCACCGTCATCATCACTGATCGGGGAACCCAGTTCACGTCCAAATTTTGGGAACAACTCTGCTCACTTCTCAAAGTAGAACTCCGTTACAGCACAGCCTATCACCCTCAGACAAAAGACCAGACCAAAAGGGTAAACCAATGGTTGGAGCAATACATCTGCTGTTATTGTTCATTCCAGCAAGATCAGTGGTCAGACAAGTTATCTATGGCTGAGTTTGCCTACAATAATTCAACTAATGCCTCCACGAAGAGTACCCCCTTCTTCTCCAATTACTTTCCAACTGTACACCCACGCTTACAACACCTCTCCTTTAGTCGACGATACCATTGACTCGTTGTCGGAGAATTTTTCTCACTTAAAAGACAACATAAAACAAGCACAGAAGAGACAAAAAAAGTAATACGATCTCAAGAGAAAAAAACCCACCTGATTATGTTGTAGGTGATACAGTCTGGCTCTCCACCAAGCATCTCAAACTGAACACATCATGTAAAAAGTTCTCTCAACTTTTTATTGGACCTTTTGTCATAAAGAAACTGGTAAACATAAATGCTGTCAAGTTGGACTTACCTCCTGAGTATCGTATACACCCAACTTTCCATGTGTCCCTACTCAAACCATATACCCCTACTAGATTGCAAGCCACGGACCTTCCCTCGCCACAGGTGGTTGCTGATGAGGACATCTACGAGATAAGTTCTATTCTAGGTTCCAGATGCTACAAGGGTGCCTTACAGTATTTGATTCGCTGGAAGGGTTATACCTCAGAGGAAGATTCCTGGGAGCCCTCCTCCCATCTTAATGCTTCACGATTGATCTCTCGGTTCCACTGTTCGCATCCGGATAGTCCTGGTCCGGTTGCTGCTGTGCAGCCCATTTGACGGGGGAACTTTCATGGTTATATATTTTGGTGCTTATCACTTTAAGACTCCCCTTCAAATTCCCATGATGCTTTCTGCAACCTGCCAATTATTGCTAGTGTAAGAGTAGCATGTAGTTCTCCTGAACAACCTCTCTCCCTTAACCTACTGGCTAAAACCAACAGTGCCTGTTACCCCAAGCAGTTTTGCACCGAATACGGAAAATTAATCCTCAAGTTCACTTGTCTTATTACAACCGGAGTTTATCCACTCTCCTCCCCAGCTGTCTGGGACGTTCCTCCATTGCTATGTTTGCGCTGTTGCGGACGTCTTACCAAAGATTCATTAGTAATCAAGCTCTGGAACAGTTCCTCCATTGCTATGTCTCAGATCACAACAATAATTGGTCTGAACTGTTACCTTGGGCAGAGTTTGCTCGTAATAGTGCTATTAATGCTTCCTCCAAGTTATCCCTGTTCATGGCAAATTATGGGTTTCAACCATCCTTTTTGCCCGATTTATTCATGTCTCAGGGTATTCCGGCTTTGGAGGAGCATCTCCGGCAACTCTGTTCCACGTGGGTGCAGATTCAGGATTGACTTCATCGTTCTATGCAGCACCAAAACTTCCAGGCTGATCGTAGGGGCCGCCCGCACCTTCCTACCAGGTTGGTGAGAGAGTTTGGCTGTCCTCCCGCAACTTGAACCTTCATGTGCCTTCCAATAAATTGGCTCCCAGTTATGTTGGTCCTTTCCGAATACTCAGACGGGTTAATCCTGTGCCCTACACTCTTGAATGTCTTCCTGCTATGCGCATCTCCAATGTTTTTCATGTCTCCTTCTTGAAACCATTGGTTTGTAATCGGTTTACCACTGTGTTGCCTCGTCCCCGTCCTATCTTTGTTGACAACCATGAGGAGTATGAGGTCAGCAGTATTATTGACTCTTGTATGTCCAGGGGCCGTGTGCAATATTTGGTTCACTGGAGGGGCTACGGTCCGGAAGAGTGTTCTTGGGTTCCCTCCTCTGATGTTCATGCTCCCGCCCTCCTCCATGCCTTCCATGCCCGTTTCCCCAATAAGCCTTTTGTCCTCCCATGGGGGTGGGGTCATTGAGGGGAGGGTACTTTAGGATAATGGAAGGTGTGCAAAAGTTTAGTTAGAAGATTCTCAGGAACAAAACACTTACCACTAGGTTTCTCAGGAGGTGCATTGGTTTGTGCAGCCAGGATCTCCTCCCCCAAGGGAGAAGTCAAATTAGTACATATGGTAGCCAAAATATGGTCACGAGGTATAACAGGAGTAAGTACAGACTCCTCCTTGGACAGAGGTGAAAATTGTCGAGAGAGGGCATCAGCCCTAACATTCTTACTACCAGGCAGGTAGGAGACCACATAATTAAACTGAGCCAAAAATAGCACCCATCTGGTGTGTCGGGGCGAAAAACGTTTTAATTCAGATAGATAAGTTTAATTCTTGTGGTCAGTAAGAATGAGCATTGGCACACTAGTACCCTCGAGAAGATGCCTCCATTCCTTAAGTGCCAAAATTATGGCCAGTAATTCCCTGTTTCATAATTACACTCCGCTGGAGACAATTTCTTAGAGGAGAAACCACACGGATGCAAGGAACCATCAGGCATAGGATGTTGAGACAAGAGGGCACCTACTCCAGTCTCAGATGCATCGACCTCAAGAACAAAAGGCAGGACAGGGTTAGGATGAGCCAGAACTGTATCAGCAGCAAAGGCAGTCTTAAGACTATCAAATGTCTTAATGGCAGTAGGTGACCAATGGAGTGGATCATTCTCTTTACAGGTCATGTCTGTGATAGGTTTGACCAAGGAAGAAAAGTTTTTAATAAACTTTTTATAGTAATTGGCGAACCCTAAAAAACGTTGAATAGACCGAAGACCAAATGGTCGAGGCCACTGCAGAACTGCAGATAACTTGTCAGGATCCATGGAGAACCCTGCAACGGAGATAACATAACCCAGGAAGGTTACT
Source organism: Bombina bombina (assembly GCF_027579735.1). Taxonomy (NCBI): domain Eukaryota; kingdom Metazoa; phylum Chordata; class Amphibia; order Anura; family Bombinatoridae; genus Bombina; species Bombina bombina. The sequence goes on from NC_069502.1 coordinate 595,397,721, forward strand.
TGAGTCTGATGGAACTCACATTTCTCGAGTTTAAAAAACAGCCCGTTCTCACGTAGTCTCTGAAGAACCCGTATAACATCAGAACGATGAGCCTCAAGTGTGGGTGAGTGTATGAGAATGTCGTCTAAGTACACCACAACACACTGTTGCAACATATCTCGTAGGACATCATTAATAAATTCCTGAAAAACAGCAGGAGCATTACATAGGCCAAAGGGCATTACAAGATACTCATAATGCCCGCTCCTGGTGTTAAATGCTGTGTTCCATTCATGGCCTTCCTTGATCCTAACGAGATTGTACGCTCCTCTCAAATCAAGTTTAGTAAAGACCGTAGCTCCCTTGAGGCGGTCAAATCGTTCCATAATAAGCGGAATAGGGTAAGCATTCTTAATGGTAAGACGATTAAGACCCCTATAATCGATACATGGTGTTAACTTGCCACCCTTTTTCTTCACAAAGAAGAAGCCAGACCCTGCAGGAGAGCAGGATTTGCGGATGATCACCCGCAACAGAGCATCAGCAACATACTCCTCCATGGCACAATTCTCTGCAACAGACAGAGGGTACACCCAGCCCCAAGGAGGAATGGCTACGGGTTGCAGGTCTATGGCACAATTGTAAGACCGGTGAGGAGGCAACGTACCAGCACGCACCTTGTCAAACACGTCTAGTAACTCTCGGTACTCCTCTGGCAATTGAGATACCGAAGAAGTGCACAAGACTTTAACTGTTTTCCGAAGACAAGTGGAAATACATTGCGGAGCTCACAACAAAATTTTAGACCTGTGCCAGTCGAGACTGGGATTGTGCTTTTGGAGCCAGGGATAACCCAGAACAACCAGGAAAATGTGGAGAGTTTATCACCTGGAACTGGAGGGTTTCAAAATGGAGAGCCCCAACAGCCATGGACAACGGAGCAATTATTGTGAGTAACGAGTGCAGGCTGAAGGGACCTGCCATCAATGGCCTCAATAGCAAGCGGAATGGACCGAGGCAAAACAGGAATGGAGTGCTTTGATACAAAAGCACTGTCAATGAAATAGCCCGCAGCACCGGAGTCAACAAGAGCCTGAGTGACTATGGAGGAGTCCACCCAGGAAAGGACAACTGTGACCAAAGGTTTCTCCTTAAGCAGTTCTGGGGACGAGTATAAACCACCCAAGGTCTGCCCCCAACAGAACTTTAGGTGTGAGTATTTCCCGGCCCTGTAGGAAAAGACTTCTAAAGGTGGCCCTGTAACCCACAATAGAGGCAGAGCCCCTCCCTCCTCCTAAAGGCCCTCTACACCGCGGAGAGACGCGTGAATCCCGGCTGCATTGGCTCAGCAGTACCTGGTGACTCGGGACCAGGAGGCATAGGAGGAGAGGGAGGCATGGGTGGGAACGAACACGTAGGAGACAACGGAACAGTAGGCTTCCGCAAGCGCTCCTTGAAAGAGGGCCTCTCTCTGAGTCTGATGTCAGTTAGGATCAAAAAAGACACCAATGCCTCGAGATCCTCTGGTAAATATCTGGCAGCAACTTCGTCTTTAATCGCATCAGAGAGCCCATGAAAGAAGACGGCAACAAGGGCTTCATTGTTCCAACCTACCTCTGCAGCAAGCGTACGGAACTCAATAGCATACTGAGCAACAGATCTTGTACCTTGCTGAATGGACATGAGTCGTTTAGCAGCAGAGGAGGAGTGAGCCAGAACATCAAATACCCTTCGAAAGGAGGCCACAAATTCAGGGTAATTTGAAAAAATCACAGGTTTATTAGTCTCCCACAAGGGATTAGCCCAGGCAAGAGCTGTGTCAGAGAGTAACAAAATGAGAAATCCCACCTTATCTCTGTCAGAGGTAACGCCTGAGGTAACATCTCAAAGTAAATGCCCACCTGGTTCAAAAACCCTCTGCACTGAATAGGATCACCTCCATATCACTGAGGTAGAGGTGCAGAACCAGACATGGTGCAGCAGCAGAACAGGAGCAGCCATAACTTGCGGGACACTTTGGTACAAATGTACAGTGCGAGTCAGCAGGGTTTGCAGGGCTAGTACAAATTGATCCAAGCAGTGGTCCTGTTCATCCATCCTGAAAATGATAACAGGTAAAGGTGGATTATTAGCACCATCAGGATTCATGGCCTTTGTGTAATGTCAGGGTGCCAGGAATCAGACTGAGACGAGACCTGCAAAAATAATCACACCTTTATTAAAAGCAAAAAATAATAAAAAGTCCACAAGTCAAATAACAAGCCAGGAAACAAAAACCAGAGCTGGTAGTCAGACAAGCCGAGTCAGGAGCCAAAGTGAATAGTCAGACGAGCCGGAATCAGGAACAAGGAAAACAGCAGCATCAGGAACAAGCCAGGGATCAGGAACCAGGAAGGATGTCAGGCAGCCAGGTAATACACGGGAACTCTCACAAACACGTCTGAGACAGCGCAAAGGCAAAGCATACTGAATAGAGGCCCTTTAAATAATTAGTGATGACATCACAATTTTGAGACTGCATCCTGTCTAACATGGATGATGCACACCAGTCTGGCCATAAAAGGAAGTGCAGGAAATGAGCAGCATCCCACACAATGCACCACAGTCAGGAAGAGAGGTGAGTAAAATGGCTGCCAGCAGCACATGGCAAACACAACAGGGAAAAAACCCTGACAAAAGGATACTCCTGGAGTAGAGTTAGGATTCCTAGAATGTGTCCTTTATCCAAGAGGGTTTGGAGAAAGGATTCTCGACAAGTTCCCTAAAGGGTCAAATTTCTGACTTATCTATTTTGTTACACAAACGTCTGGCAGACGTTCCAGATGTGCAATCTTTTAGTCAGGCCTTGGTCAGGATCAGGCCTGTGCTCAAGCCTTTTACTCCTCCATGGAGTATTAATTTGGTTCTCAAAGTTATTCAAGGGGCTCAGTTTGAGCCTATGCATTCCTTAGATATTGAGTTGTTATCTTGGAAAGTTTTATTTATTGTTGCTATTTCTTCTGCTCACAGAGTGTCAGAACTTTCAGCATTGCAGTAGGAGTTCCCTTACCTTACCTTATTTTTGCATTCAGATAAGGTAGTTTTATGTACTAAATTAGGATTTCTTCCTAAAGTTGTTTCTGATTGGACATTAGTCAGGAGATTGTTGTTCCTTCCTTGTGTCCTAATCCTACCTTGCCTTAAGGTTTTCCTACAGGCGACTAAGGATTTTCGTCAGTCTTCTGTCTTGTTTGTGGTTTTCTCGGGAAAATGAAAGGAACAGAAGGCTACGGCTATTTCTCTTTCTTTTTGGCTGAAGAGTATCATACATTTTGTATATGAGACTGCTGGACAGCAGCCTCCAGAGAGAGTTACGGCTCATTCCATGAGGGCTGTTGCTTCCTCATGGGCATTCAAGAGTGCCATGCACCTTGTTACTTCCTTTCTCTCCTTTACTTCGGTCGAATGACTGGGTTGGAAGGGAAGGGAGGTGCTATTTAACAGCTTTGCTGTGGTGCTCTTTGCCGCCTCCTGCAGGGCAGAAGTGGTATTCCCAATAGTAATTAAGATGATCTGTGGACTCATTGTGCCAAAAAAGAAATATATTTATATATTTCTTTTTGCGGTAAGAGCGGCTCGGTGCTAACTTACAATTTCCACCACTCACCTCCCTATAGCGCTGCTATAAACAGGTTTTCATAAACCCGGCATTAGCAGGCAATGTTGCAGCGTTGAGCAAAATTGAGCTCCATGCCTCACTCAAATACCAGCACTGCTTTGAGCTGGTTTTACGTGCTCGTGCACGATTTCCCCATAGCCATCAACGGGGAGAGCCGGCTAAAAAAAAGCCTAACACCTACAATAAAGGAGTGTAAAGCTCCATAACGCAGCCCCATTGATTCCTATGGGGAAACAAAATTTATGTTTACACCTAACACCCTAACATAAACAACCCCAAGTCTAAACACCCCTAATTTGCTGCCTCCGACATTGCGACACCTAAATTACACTTATTAACCCCTAATCTGCTGCCCCAACACCGCTTCCACTTACCTACACTTATTAACCCATAATCTGCCGCCCCCAACACCGCCGCCACCTACCTACACTTATTAAACCCTAATCTGCTGCCCCCAATGTTGCCGCCACTATACTAAAGTTATTAACCCCTAAACCTAACCCTAAGTCTAACCCTAACACCCACTAACTTTAATATAATTAAAATAAATCTAAATAAAAATTACTATCATTAACTAAATAATTCCTATTTAAAGCTACTTACCTGTAAAATAAACCCTAAGATAGCTACAATATAACTAATGGTTACATTGTAGCTATCTTAGGTTTTATTTATTTTTTACAGGCAAGTTTGTATTTATTTTAACTAGGTAGACTAGTTAGTAAATAGTTATTAACTATTTAGTAGCTCCCTATTTAAAATAAATACAAATTCACCTGTAAATTAAAAACCTAACCTGAGTTACACTAACACCTAACCTTACACTACAATTAAATAAATTGCATTCATTAAATACAATTAACTACATTAAAAAAACAAAGCAAAACACTAAATTACACAAAATAAAAAATAAATGATCAAATATTTAAACTAATTACACGTAATCTAGTAGCCCTATCAAAATAAAAAAGCCCCCCAAAATAAAAAAAACCCTAGCCTACAATAAACTACCAATGGCCCTTAAAAGTGCCTTTTGCAGGGCATTGCCCCAAACAAATCAGCTCTTTTACCTGTAAAAAAATAATACAAACAGCTCCCAAACAGTAAACCCCACCACCCACACAACCAAACACTCAAATAAAATCCTATCTAAATAAACCTAAGCTCCTCATTGCCCTGAAAAGGGCATTTGTATGGGCATTGCCATTAAAAGGGCATTTAGCTCTTTTTCTGCCCAAACCCCAAGCTAAAAATAAAACCCACCCAATAAACCCTTAAAAAAACCTAACACTAACCCCTGAAGATCAACTTACAATATTTGAAGGCTGGATATCAATCCTCAACGAAGCCGGGAGAAGTCTTCATCCAAGTGGCAAGAAGTCCTCAATAAAGCTGGGAGAAGTCTTCATCCAAGCAGCAAGAAGTGGTCCTCCAGACGGGCAGTAGTGTTCATCCAGACGGCATCTTCTATCTTCATCCTTCCGATGCGGAGCGGTTCCATCTTCAAGACATCCGGCGAGGAGCATCCTCTTCTTTCCACGGCTCTTCAAGAATGAACTATCCTTAAAATTATGTCATCCAAGATGGCGTCCCTTGAATTTCGATTGGCTCTATCAGCCAATCAGAATTAAAGGGTAAAAATTCCTAGGGATTGAGCTCACATTCTATTGGCTGTTCCAATCAGCCAATCAGAATTCAAGGGAGGCCATCTTGGATGATGTCATTTAAAGGAACCGTCATTCAGTAAAAAGACTCCTGATGAAGAGGATGCTCCACGTCGTATGTCTTGAAGATGGACCCGCTGATTGGAACAGCCAATAGAATGCAAGCTCAATCCTATTGGCTGGTTGCATCAGCCAATAGGATTTTTTCAACCTTTAATTCCGATTGGCTAATTGGAATTCAAGGGACGCTATCTTGGATGACGTCATTTAAAGGAGAATTCATTCTTGAAGAGCCGTGGAAAGAAGAGGATGCTCCATGCCAGATGTCTTAAAAATGGATCCGCTCCTCGTCGGATGGATGAAGGTAGAAGATGCCGTCTGGATGAAGACTTCTGCCTGTCTGGAGGACCACTTATTGCCGCTTGGATGAAAACTTCTCCCGGCTTCGTTGAGGACTTCTTGCTGCTTGGATGAAGACTTCTCCCGGCTTTGTTGAGGATGGATGTCCGTTCTTCAAAAACTGTAAGTGGATCTTTGGGGGTTAGTGTTAGGTTTTTTTAAGGGTTTATTGGATGGGTTTTATTTTTAGCGTAGGGTTTGGGCAGAAAAAGAGCTAAATGCCCTTTCAAGGGCAATGCTCATACAAATGCCCTTTTCAGGGCAATGGGAAGCTTAGTTTTTTTTAGATAGAATTTTATTTCAGGGCTTTGGTTGTGTGGGCGGTGGGTTTTACTGTTGGGGGGTTGTTTGTATTATTTTTTTACAGGTAAAAGAGCTGATTTCTTTGGGGCAATGCCCCGCAAAAGGCCATTTTAAGGGCCATTGGTAATTTATTATAGGCTAGGGTTTTGTTTTTTTTTGTTTTCTTTGGGGGGGGGGGGTTATTTTATAGGGCTATTAGATTAGGTGTAATTAGTTTAAATATTTGATAATTTCTTTTTAATTTTGTGTAATTTAGTGGGGAGTTTTTGTTGTAATTTAGTTAATTGTATTTGATTAATGTAATTTTTTAAATTGTAGTCTAAGGTTTAGTGTTAGTGTAACTCAGGTTAGGTTTTATTTTACAGGTAAATTTTTATTTATTTTAGACAGGTAACTTCGTATTTATTTAAGCTAGGTAGTGAATAAATAGTTAATAACTATTTACTAACTAGTCTACCTAGTTAAAATAAATACAAACTTGCCTGTGAAATAAAAATAAAACATTAGCTAGCTATAATGTAACTATTAGTTATATTGTAGCTAGCATAGGATTTATTTTACAGGTAAGTATTTAGTTTTAAATAGGAATTATTTAGTTAATGATATTAATTTTTATTTAGATTTATTTTAATTATATTAAAGTTAGTGGGTGTTAGGGTTAGACTTAGGGTTAGGTTTAGGGGTGAATAACTTTAGTATAGGGGCGGCGATGTTAGGGACAGCAGATTAGGGGTTAATAACAGTAATATAGGTTGCGACAATGTTAGGGACAGCAGATTAGGGTTAATAATATTTAACTAGTGTTTACGATGCGGGAGTGCGTCGGTTTAGGGGTTAATATGTTTATTATAGTGGCGGTGATATTGGGAGCAGCAGGTTAGGGGTTAATAATTTTATTTTAGTGTTTGCAATGCGGGAGGGCCTCAGTGTAGGGGTTAATAGGTAGTTTATGGGTGTTGGTGTACTTTTTAGCACTTTAGTTATGAGTTTTATGTTATGGCTTTGTAACATAAAAGCCATAACTACTGACTTTAAGTTTACGGTATGGATCTTGACGGTATAGGCTCACTCGTAATACCGGCGCTATGGAAGTCCCATTGAAAAAGGACTTTTTGAAAGCTGCGGTAGTTACGTTGCGTTATGGCCATAAAAGTGTGCGGGACAGCTATACCTGCAAAACTCGTAATACCAGCGATAGTGAAAAAGAGCCATTATGCTGCTTTTTCACTCATACTGCAAAACTCGTAATCTAGCCAATACTTAGTCATATCTGAGGTCAATACTTGTGTACCTATGACTTTCAATTCACCTAGGTGTAGCGCGGACCACAGTCTATTATATACGGGGAAATTATAGACAACATGTCATTAAACAACAGTTTGTTAATTATAACATATGATAGGCAAGACTGTAGCAAATTTACTGTGCCAAACTATCAACAGAAGGTAGAGCCAGACCTCATATTGCAAAATTATTAGACTGGTCATTGACAAGTGCCAATCAGAGATTTTACACACATATATCATTCCAAATATATGATAAATATAAAAATATAATATATGAGCCATTTATATCTCCTCTAGGTGTTAGTGAAACAGCATAGATTAAAAAGCAATAACAGATTAGAGGGTGAGCAACTAGCGCCTGGATTAGTTTACCTGCTACACTATAAACAGACCTCCTAATAGGTCCTGAAAAGAATCTAATGTAAATGCTTTGTATAGGAGCGCCACTGGCTAAGGTAAACAACAGGTAAATATGCCAACAACACCACTAGTTTCCTAAAGGTGTATTCAAATATTTCTCCACCAACAAGGTATATTTCTCTAAAAGTTTATTCACATATAGATAAATACATTATTACATAAAACCATTAAAAGAATCTATTGAACATCAAACCTCAAAACTTAAAGTTAGGATTCAACTGGTATAATAGGACTGATAAGGATAAAAATAAGGATAAAAATCACCTAAGCAGATGTCAATTAATTGAGTTTATCAATACTAATAGAGGGTGATCCTCTCGTGTTCCAGAGGAATTAACAACTATACCGTATTACATATGAATCGGGCACTAATGGATAGCCCAATAATGGGAATATAAATAAGAATAAGCAAGAAAAAATAAACAAGAAAAAATATAATGAGGAGTGTTATTAGTATGCAAAACAAAGACTTCAAACCTTTGTGTGAGGAATTAAAAAATTAAAAAAAATTTAAAAATTTGCAAACCTCTGAACAAAATTACGTGAAAAAATTACTTGAAAAGATGACGAGAAAAAATGAAAAATTACGTGAAAAATTAACACAACCTCTGGAAAAAATTAAGTGAAAAAATTAAAGGTGTGTGAAGATCCAATACCGGTATGATCAAAAACATATAAAATAAGCCATTGCTATAAACAGTTTAGTGTTGTGAATAATAACCACATGTGTGGAACTAACCACAGTGACTTAGCAACAAAACTCTACTAACAGATATATCTAGACATCAAAATTAATATATCTAGACATCAAAATTAATGAACAATCCAAATAAACAAATAATTAAATGAACAATGTCCCCAATGTAAGTCCCAAAAGAGTGAGTCCAAAAAAAGTCAAAAAATCCTGATTCAATGAAACAATCCTATATTGGTGATGATCCGGTGTCCTGGTTTAAATGGAAACAATATCCTAAGGGATAAACAAGAGAATACACTCAACAAAAGGCCTATGGGATAAGATCTATTAATAATAGGCTTACCCAAATTGCCACGGTCCTGATAGTATATGAGCCTTACAAAACCTTCCTGGATCATCTACGCATTTTGTTCAAGACATAATAAGACTCAAATACTTACTCACCTAATATACCTTATGATGTGGGTGTTGTTAATCAAAAAGGCGCCAAACCATACTCGTGGTAAGAAAGAGCGCCAAATTGTATACCTGAAAGGTTCAAACAACCTTCATTGTTAGCCGCACTTCCGTGTTTAAAACCGGAAGTTGATCCTGACTGGAAGTTGAAATACCGGATGTATCCGCTATGTCACTTCCGGTTATCACAGATCCATTTTGTTTGTGGGCATATTTAAGAAAGATATGGGCATATGGTAATCGTCAGATTTGTTAACATTATGAGACCAATCTTGTTCAAAATATGCGTAAATAAATTATGTTAATAGTTTCAAACAGAGTTTTGATTATTGAAGAAAGATGTGGGCATATAGTGATCGTCAGATTTAATATCATTATGACATCAATCAGATTCAAAATATTCTTAAATGAATTGAGTTGATATTTCGAAAGGACTTTAAATTATTACAAATCCGACCAATTGGACCTATTAGGGACCTATATATATCGATTTACAACAGTTGATATAATTGCGTTTTAGTTTAAATACTTCTTTATAGAACTGTATATTAGGGATTGTTGGCTCATATACTTCAGGACTTAAAAATGTATTAAATCAATAGGATAATTAAAATATATACAATAAATTTATACAATAAATCTCATATTTTGACCATCACATTTAGACCTTAGAAATATATAAAAAATATATATATAAAATATAAAAAAAAAATTCTAAAATTATAAAAGATATATATGTAAAATAAGACCTTTTTAAACAGCGTACTTTTAGAGGGAAATCAAGAATACTTCTTCTATATTAAAATAGTCTAGTTATATAGGTAGTAGGTTATAGACTAACTTCTAGCAGCTTAGCAATAGGTAACTCTCTAGGTGTGCGTATATGACAGCATATTAGGGAAATGGAGAGGGATGAGAGATACCCAATTGAGACCAAGATATTCTGTACTGATGGAATTGGTATTGTAACCCTAGAATAGATGTACTATTTCAAAATTAGCATTAAGCCCTCTAGGATAAATACAATCCAAATTAAATATCCATTTAGATTTGGTTTTTAATAATCTCGATTCCATATCACCTCCCCTCCAATCCTTGGTTTATTTACATAACCCCATATATTTGAAGCTTTTGTCACTGCCTACATGTATGTATTTGAAGTGTTTATATATAGATAGATCTATTTTCTTTACTTGATCTGTAAAAAATGTTCACAAATTCTATCCCTCAGTTTTCGAGTGGTCTGACCCACGTATTGTAAGCCACAACCACATTCGATCAGGTATACTACAAATTGATCAGAATATCTTATGGTCTGTCTGATATTGAATGCTTCATTAGAAACTTTGGACTTGCACATGTCTTTTCTCATGCCATGGGTACAAGCCTTGTAGGAATGGCACGGAAATAAACCCTCTAACTTCTTTCCTAGTACTCCCATAGAGTTTGTGGCTATCCTTTTCTTAGGGATATTTGGAGCCAGGATGGATTTCAAGTTGTTGGCTTTTCTGTAAATGAATCGTGGATGTGATATAAGTTGTTCCCCGAAGATGTTGTCATCTTTCAAGAGGTGCCAGTGTATTCTTATTATATCTTCAATAGATTTTTTATTTTTGCTATATTGCGTGATAAAAGGAACCACTAGATCTTCTGGGCCATCTTTGTTCGCATCTTGTTTTGATTTATAAATTAATAGGGTTTCTCTTTCGATGTCGCTTATCTCTTTAATAGTATTGTTGATGAGACATTCGTCATAACCTCTTTCTAGGAATCTTGTTTTCAATATTGAAGACTGTTTCATCCACATTTCTTCACTTGAGCAGTTTTTTCTAATCCTCATCAGCTGCCCCTTTGGGATGTTGGAGATCCATTTTCTATGATGACAGCTTGTCTGATGGATGTAATTATTTGAATCAACCTCCTTGAAGTGAGTTGATGTTTTTATTTTCCTATTAACCACCTGGATGTCCAAGTCCAAAAAGGTTATACGGTCTTTACTTATAGTGTTGGTGAATCTCAAATTTGACTCATTGAGGTTCATAACCTCTAGTGTGTTATTAAGGTCCTCCTCACTTCCTTTCCATATCAGTAGGAGGTCGTTTATATACCTCTTATAGAGGACCAGATCCGCGCCCGCTGGGCAAGACTCCCAAAAAATATTTTCCCATTTGCCCATATAAAGGTTAGCATAGCTGGGCACGAATCTGGTCCCCATTGCTGTACCACAAATTTGACGGTAGAACACTTTATCACAGTTAAAATAATTGTGTTTAAGAATGTAATCTATACCATCTAATATAAATGTGCTTTGGGACTGAGGCATGTTTACATCTTTGTCCAAGTAGTAACTGATGGATTCCAAACCCTTCTCGTGGGGGATTTAGGTATACAGTGATGTTACATCACTGGTAACCATAATGTAATTTTCATCCCATTTCATGTCTCTTAATAGATTCAAGACTTCGGTGGAATCTCTCAAGTAGCTTTGTATCAATATATTCTAATAGGTTACTTGAAAGGGATCCAATGCCCGATATTATTGGTCGCCCAGGTGGATTGATCATTGTATTATGCGTTCACACACAGCGGGAACTACACTTGCAATACTGACTTTGTGGTCTATTTAATTAAATGCCCGTGTGGGCTGGGGTATGTGGGGGAGACCACACGCTCTGTGCGTGAACGCATAATACAACATAAGAGTAACATCAGGACCAAAAGTGAAGCCCCAGTAGCTCATCATTTTTTGTCAGCAGGGCATAACCTAAGTCAACTTAGGTTCCAAATATTATAGCAGGTTAAACATCCTAGGAGAGGGGGCGATCGTATTAAATTATTAAAAAAACGTGAAGTGTTTTGGATTTATGAACTAGGTACGTTGTTTCCAGGGGGCATGAACAAAGAACTAGACTGGTCAATTTTTCTGTAACATTTTTTGGTAAAATATGTAATACATAGTTGGACATTTGATTATGGGAGGTAAAACATACAATACAGAATCTATGTTCAAATACATTATGTATTATGTGAATATATGTTTGTACTTTTTATATATGGATACTGACTATGTGTAAATTCTATGCTTGTATTTTTTATATGTATTTCTGTAAATGACCACTAGGTGGTAGTATTATGTAAAGGTGTTCTATTTAGTATATACAGGAGATTTTTATATATATATATTTCTGTAAATTACCACTAGGTGGTAGTATTATGTAAAGGTGTTCTATTTAGTATATACAGGCGATTTAATTAGCTTGGAAGGTGGGGTTTGTACAGGTATTTAAGGAAGGAGTTAGTGTCTGTCTAACTATACATGACTAAGGACATCTGTCCGAAACTTTGTTGATTTTTTGGAAATTGTCTCAATAAATATGTGAACCTTTTGGCAATTCAGTGGTGCGACTATCTTTTACATAGTTACAATTGAAGTCGGTATCATCAACGCATTGGTGAATCATTCATACATCCCTCCAGCTTAGTAAGCTTAACATAGTATTGAGTATTGTCAGTCGTACATGGGCCATTCGCTGGTAAATAACTAGAGTAAAGTTCATGTCAGGGTTAGCCCCACTATTACATGGAATCAACTATGGCATGATACCCCAACAGGAGGTTTTGTATCATCAAGATAATTTGGTGATACTTACATAGATATATGGGGTTAAGTCGGTACTCATAAAAATCAATGCCAGTCATTGGACATGTTTAAGCCATGGGGATGAAGGGTGTCAAGTCTGTATATCCAACGAGATTCGAGTTGTATCAAAGTTTTATCTCTATCACCCCCTCATTTGAGAGGGGGGACATGGTCTAGAAGATAAACCTTAGGTCGGTGACCTTATGTTTGCTTGTAGAAAGTGTCTAGCAACTGGTTGGTCCGAGGTACTTTTGTTGAGTGCTGTACGTATAGCGTATCTGTGATTAGCCATCCGTATGCAGGCATTGTCGGTGGTTTTGACAACCTAAAATTGGCCACAGCAGCAACTGAGGAGATATACCACATGGTTGGTAGTGCATGTCAGGTAGTGTTTGATGGTATATTTCAGAGTGGTGTGCGAATGTCTAAAGTATTTGCAGGGGATCATTCCACTGCAGGTTGTGCATCCAGGGGACCTAAAACAACCTATTTTGGATGTCTTCAACCATTGGGTCTTTTGGTAGCAATGGTTTAGATTGGTTAGCATCAGTAGATCCTACAGGCTTCTACAACGTCTGTAGCCCATGATCAGTGGATGCATGTTTCCAAATGGTTGTGTGGTATCTGATCCGAGAATTTCCCATCTTTCCCGGATGGTGTCAGCCAGTTCTATCTTATCCTGATTATATGTGGTGGTAAAGATCATCCTGTTTTTTGCGTTACCATTATGCATGGTTAGTTTTTGTATCGTATACCTGATAAGATTCTCCTTGTAGCCCCGTTGCAAAAACTTGTAGATCATCATCTCAAGTTGCTGGTCACGATTTTCGGTATCCATGTTGTTTCTCATCAAACGTACCATTTGCAATTTAATATTCACTTTCCGGGTGTGTGGTGGGTGATTGCTAGTTGCCTCATGTAAAGAGTTTCTGTCTGTCCGTTTTGTATACAATGTTGTGTATAGTTTACCCTGTTTCTTATAGATATGTAGATCCAATAAATCTATGTGTTCCCGGTCTGCTTTCATTTCAAATTGAATCTGTGATTTGAGGTTATTTAGATGTGTCACCCATGATTCAAGTGCGTGCGAGTCTTCTAGCCAGATAATAAATACATTGTCGATACATCTCCAGTAAAACACTTGATATTCCCATGGTTGTATACCCCCATTGTTTCTTTTTCATACTGTTCCATGAAAAGGTTGGCGTAAGCCGGAGCCACATTAGACCCCATAGCTGTCCCCGTCAGTTGTTGATAGAATTTTCTTTCAAATCTGAAGTAGTTCAGTTTCAGACATATATCCAGTAGCTTTAGAACAAAGGGAGAAGGTGGTCCCACATATGGGTAATGTGCCAATGCCATCCATATAGCACCCAATCTCACAGAGTGTGGTATAGCCGTATATAGACTCCTAACATCCATCATGACTAGGAAGTCGTCATCTTCTAAATCAATCAGTGAGTTCAGTTTTTTAATCAGTTCACCGGAGTCCTTCAGGTAGGAGTCCATCCATAAGACAAGTGGTTGTAATAATGCATCAATATATTGCCCCAGTGGTTGATGTAGAGAGTCCCAAGCAGATACAATGGGTCTGCCTGGTGGGTTCTGTTGGTCTTTGTGAATTTTAGGTAACGTGTAGAGGATGGGATGTATCGGATATTGTATAGTCAAAAATTCGTATTAATCTTTGTTAATCCATACATTGCAAAATCCCTTTTCCAGAGCCAAGTCAATCTCTTTCTTGAAGTCCCTGGTTGTGTCCCATGTGAGGCTTCTGTAGTTTTGGGTGTCATTTAATTGTCTGAGGATTTCACTTCTGTATTGCTCATAATCCATAATTACAATTGCACCTCCCTTGTCCGCAACCCTTATCACAATACTGGGGTCTGTGGATAATGACTTTAGTGCTTGTCTCTCAGCTTTAGATAAGTTTGGTCTATGTGTGTCAAGGGTTCTTCTGTTCATATCATTGGAGATCAGCCTTGTGCATGATGCTAACTAGCCATGTGGATTCACTGGGGGGCGGGTCATAACAGCACAGACGCTTAAACATCAAACACTACGCACAATATGAGCACTATCTATTCAGAATGTTTTAATCTGTTGCCTAGCACTCACCCTGCGCTCATTTGTGATTTTTCCACTATCTGGATATTTACAAATAGGTTCAACACATACAGACTGCTTCTTTTTTTACCTCTATTAGCACAATACATAACAGCATACCTACAGATTGGGCTTACTTATAGGTTGAGCACAGATATCTATATTTTGATGCCTTGTTACATGTCTTAGTAGGTGTCTTTTATAACCCTAGCACCTGGGGGATATTCTGAATTTACAATGAAGGTAGAATGTTTTGTATAATGACTTATCAACTCAAAATGATTAACTTTGCTTTAACCGTTTTGCTCCTGGTTATTATTTGATGCACTAGGATGTCTCATACATAATGTCTGGTCGTTTATATTCATGCACATGATGTTTACATAGGATATTTTCTTATGGAGATTTTGGTGCATGTATGATATATAATTAGGATGGTTTACACCATGTTTTTCCCTTTTAGTTATTCATTTATTCTGTGTACTTTGATACTGAGCACTATATGGTTGGGTGGATACATAGTTGTTGTTTCTTTCCCATTATGTTTGTTTGTTACTAGGCAACTATGGGGTTGCCATGACAATTTTTTTTGCTGCAATTTCTGCACTAATTGATGAGTGGGGCTTTGCACATTTAAGTAACACTGTTTTCATTTCCACTTTGTCTGGTCTGAGGAAGGGGTCTGCGAACCACAAATCATCACCATTTAATAAATATTAATTAATTTTCTAAATCCAGTGAGGCACCTTTTTCAAATAGATTCAGTCTGTATGTAGTAAGATGTTATAACCTGGCATCCGGGAGTCTGTTTTATAAGCATATGCAGTGATCTTATATATCCTTACCCCTGTGTTGGTCTCAGTTGTGCCAATGCCGATTTCAGCACCTGGCACACGTGTACAAAGGTCACACCCCTTCCGGGTATATCACTCAATCTCACTGGTGCGCATCATAGTACCAGCACATGGCTAATTAGCATAGATTTGCACACGTCACTGTGCTTGTCACAATCATGCCGGAACAGCCAAATGTCAGTGGGGGAGTATGCTGCAAGTTAAAAAGTATCTTGATGGAATTTAAAACAGTTCATGTGTTAATCTATACACTGTATTGCTATATCAGCATGGTGAGTTGAAGAGAGACTGTGTAGGTAATTTCAGTGCGTTACGAATGGGTAAAATTTATTTTTGGTGTAAGAAACATAACGGTCATTGTTGTATTCAAAGAGGTTTTAAAAAGTATTAGTGGTAGACAACACAAATCTCATGTTTGCTAGTCTTGAATTCAGACTGCAACTTCTGCCATATCACTTTGGTTGGTAACTCAGCCTATAAAGGGGCCAAAATCCAACTGAACATTTAGACCCCTAGGTCCCACTGTAACCAAAGTGTAAATCAACTTGGTTTTAAATTGAAGTAAAAGCCTTCCTCAATCACCACCCCTTCTCAAGGGGGGTATATGATCAATGATCATTGTCCTTAGACTGGAGACACTGTGTCTGTTCCTCACAAAGTGACGCACCACTGGTTTATCAGAGGAACTATTATTAATAGCCTCCTTGATGGTGTATCTATGATTAGCCATCCTTTACATGAAAGTAGTGGTATTTTTCCCACATAGAAGAGGGAACATGGGCAAATGAGTACATACACCAAAGAGATAATATTGTAAGATAGCCTATGTCGAATCTTAAACTGTTATTATGGGGTGTTGGAATATTGGCGCATTTGTGGCATCCCTGTTACGAAGATTTCTACCATGTATCCTTTTGATAGGATTCCTTAGGATCCATTTTGACCAAGATGTCACGGATATTCCTAGCTCTCTTGTACACCATTTTCGAGGCCTTCCCTTCCAATTGCTTACATTTCTGTCCGTCTGTAGGAAATACCATCTGTTGCGGACAGCCTCATGAATCAGAGAGTGGGCTGCCGTGTAGGTCGTTACAAAGTTCAGTCAGGTATTATTGGTGTTTTTTTGCACGCTCTTTCTCCCCAATATGTTTTTCTGTGTGTGCAGTTCCAATCTCTTCCTTGCAGAGTCCACGTCCACTCTCAGAAACCATCTCCCACACAGTCTCTCACACATAATATCCAACTGTTGTGTAAGAAGCTCTGGTTCCGAGTTGTTCCGTACCACCCTGGTGAGTTGTGAGGAGATGGTACCCATCTTTTGATGTGTGGGATGACAGCTAGAAGATAGTAATAAGGAATTCCTATCTGTAGGTTTAGTGAATAAAGAGGTACCAAATCTGTGACCCTTACTGTCAATGACCTTGAATATATTTAAGTCCAAAAAGTGGACACTATCAAAATTATATTCCAGTTTAAGCCTGATTGGAGAGTTGGTGCTATTGAGTTCCTGTACCCACTGTTCTAATTGATTAGCTGTCCCTGTCAGATATTAGAAACAGGTCATCAATGTATCTAGTATAAAAGGTTATATGTGGATGTTGAAATTGTTTAATGATGTTGAGTTAATAACCAAGCATGTACAGGTTTGCATATGTTGGGGCCATATTTGACCCCATAGCTGTACCTGACAATTGTAGGTAAAAACCATTTTCAAATTTGAAATAATATTTAGTAAGGCAGTGTTCCATTAATTTGATAAGAAATTCCAGGGGTGGACCATTGTAGTCCTCAGAGTCGTTCACTATGGATCTGACAGTTTTAAACTACCCCACATGGGGGATAACCATGTAGAGGCTGTCAACATCCATAGTGACCAAAATGTCACTCTCCTGTAATATCTCATAAATTTGCAATTAATCATTAATGTTCGAATCTTGTAAATAAGAGCAGTTATCGGCTAAAGGTGATGATCAATGAATTCTGCAATGCCAGAGAAGAAAGATTCCCTGGCAGATACAATGGGTCTACCCTGGGGGGTTGACTAAGCTTTTGTGTACCTTTGGGAGTAAATACAGAATTTGTATTTTAGAAAACACTGCTGTCATAAAGCTGTGTTCTTGCTGGTAGATAATGTTCAATTGTAATGCAAATAATAAAATTTGATCAATTAGTGCCTAAAACGTCTTAGAAGAATTAGTAAGTAATCTACTATATGTGGATTGATCCCGCAGTTGTCATATAGCTTCCAATCTGTAATCACTATAGTCTTGCATCACTATAGACCCGTCTTTGTCTGCTGGTCATATAACAATGTTGTGATCATTGGCCAATGAAATAGAGCCTTACGTTCACAAATAGACAAATTAGAATATATGCGTTCACAAGACTTAGTCTCATAATAATTTCTTAGGAGTCTAGTAAAGCTCTTAATAGAGGGACTAGTGGTCTGTGGATCAAATTTTGAAAGAGGTTTAAACCTAATAGTGTTTGAGAGGAACTTGCTATCCTTAAAAATGTTCCTTAATGTTCAACTGTCTTTGGAACTTGTATATGTCCACCATAGTTTGAAAATGATCAGTCTTGGGGGTCGGAATGAAAGATTGGCCTCTATTTAAAAGATTAAAGGGACACTGAAGACACATTTTTTTCTTTTATGATTCAGGTAGAGCATGCAATTTTAAGCAACTTTCTAATTTACTCCTATTATAAAATGTTCTTCATTCTCTTGGTATCTTTATTTGAAAGGCAAGAATGTAAGTTTAGATGCTGGCCCATTTTTGGTGAACAACATGGGTTGTTCTTGCTGATTGGTGGATAAATTCATCCACTAATAAGCAAGTGCTGTCAATGGATCTGAACAAAAAATACTTAGATGCCTTCTTTTTATAATAAAGATAGCAAGAGAACGAAGAAAAATTGATAATAGGAATAAATTAGAAAGTTGCTTAAAATTGCATGCTCTATCTGAATCACAAAATAAAAAATTTGGGTTCAGTGTCCCTTTAAGTCCATTGTCAGAGAAATGATTATGAGACTAAGTCTTGTGAGCGCATTTATTCCAATTTGACTATTTGTGAACTATTTGTGGGCCAATGATCACAATATTGTTATATGCCCAGCAGACAGATTCAAAGTTATACGACAACTGGCAGATCAATTCATATATAGAAGATTACCTACTAATCCTACTAAAATGTTTAAGGCACTAATTGATCAAACTTTGTTATTTGCATTACAATTGAACATTATAACCCAGCAAGAACACAGCTTTATGACAGCAGTTTTTCCTAAAATACTGATTCTGTATTTACTCCCGAAGGTACACAAAAACGTAGTCAACCCCCCCCCCCCCGGGTAGACCCATTGTGTCTGCCAGGGAGTCTATCTTCTCTGACATTGCAGAATACATTGATCATCACTAGTGATGTCGCGAACAGTTCTGCCGCAAATAGTTTGCAGCGAACATAGCATGTTCGCGTTCGCAGCGGACGGCGAACATATGCGATGTTCGATCCGCCCCCTATTCGTCATCATTGAGTAAACTTTGACCCTGTAGCTCGCAGTCACAAGACACATTCCAGCCAATCAGCAGCAGACACTCCCTCCCAGACCCTCCCACCTCCTGCACAGCAGCCATTTTAGATTCATTCGGAGCCTGCATTCTTAGGCCTAGATTTAGAGTTCGGCGGTAAAAGGGCTGTTAACGCTCCGCGGGTTTTTTTCTGGCCGCACCATAAATTTAACTCTGGTATCGAGAGTTCAAACAAATGCTGCGTTAGGCTCCAAAAAAGGAGCGTAGAGCATTTTTACCGCAAATGCAACTCTCGATACCAGAGTTGCTTACGGACGCGGCCGGCATCAAAAACGTGCTCGTGCACGATTCTCCCATAGGAAACAATGGGGCTGTTTGAGCTGAAAAAAAACCTAACACCTGCAAAAAAGCAGCGTTCAGCTCCTAACGCAGCCCCATTGTTTCCTATGGGGAAACACTTCCTACGTCTGCACCTAACACCCTAACATGTACCCCGAGTCTAAACACCCCTAGCCTTACATTTATTAACCCCTAATCTGCCGCCCACGCTATCGCTGACCCCTGCATTACACTTTTAACCCCTAATCTGCCGCTCCGTAAAACGCCGCCACCTACGTTATCCCTATGTACCCCTAATCTGCTGCCCTAACATCGCCGACCCCTATGTTATATTTATTAACCCCTAATCTGCCCCCCACAACGTCGCCGACACCTACCTACACTTATTAACCCCTAATCTGCCGAGCGGACCTGAGCGCTACTATAATAAAGTTATTAACCCCTAATCCGCCTCACTAACCCTATCATAAATAGTATTAACCCCTAATCTGCCCTCCCTAACATCGCCGACACCTACCTTCAATTATTAACCCCTAAACTTCCGATCGGAGCTCACCGCTATTCTAATAAATGGATTAACCCCTAAAGCTAAGTCTAACCCTAACACTAACACCCCCCTAAGTTAAATGTAATTTTTATCTAACGAAATAAATTAACTCTTATTAAATAACTTATTCCTATTTAAAGCTAAATACTTACCTGTAAAATAAACCCTAATATAGCTACAATATAAATTATAATTATATTATAGCTATTTTAGGATTAATATTTATTTTACAGGCAACTTTGTAATTATTTTAACCAGGTACAATAGCTATTAAATAGTTAAGAACTATTTAATAGTTACCTAGTTAAAATAATAACAAATTTACCTGTAAAATAAATCCTAACCTAAGTTATAATTAAACCTAACACTACCCTATCAATAAAATAATTAAATAAACTACCTACAATTAACCTAACACTACACTATCAATAAATTAATTAAACACAATTCCTACAAATAAATACAATTAAATAAACTAGCTAAAGTACAAAAAATAAAAAAGAACTAAGTTACAGAAAATAAAAAAATATTTACAAACATAAGAAAAATATTACAACAATTTTAAACTAATTACACCTACTCTAAGCCCCCTAATAAAATAACAAAGACCCCCAAAATAAAAAAATCCCTACCCTATTCTAAATTAAAAAGGTTACAAGCTCTTTTACCTTACCAGCCCTGAACAGGGCCCTTTGCGGGGCATGCCCCAAGAATTTCAGCTCTTTTGCCTGTAAAAGAATAAATACAATACCCCCCCCCCCCAACATTACAACCCACCACCCACATACCCCTAATCTAACCCAAACCCCCCTTAAATAAACCTAACACTAAGCCCCTGAAGATCTTCCTACCTTGTCTTCACCATCCAGGTATCACCGATCCGTCCTGGCTCCAAGATCTTCATCCAACCCAAGCGGGGGTTGGCGATCCATAATCCGGTGCTCCAAAGTCTTCCTCCTATCCGGCAAGAAGAGGACATCCGGACCGGCAAACATCTTCTCCAAGCGGCATCTTCGATCTTCTTCCATCCGGTGCGGAGCGGGTCCATCTTGAAGCAGGCGACGCGGATCCATCCTCTTCTTCCGATGTCTCCCGACTAATGACGGTTCCTTTAAGGGACGTCATCCAAGATGGCGTCCCTCGAATTCCGATTGGCTGATAGGATTCTATCAGCCAATCGGAATTAAGGTAGGAATTTTCTGATTGGCTGATGGAATCAGCCAATCAGAATCAAGTTCAATCCGATTGGCCGATCCCATCAGCCAATCAGATTGAGCTCGCATTCTATTGGCTGATCGGAACAGCCAATAGAATGCGAGCTCAATCTGATTGGCTGATTGGATCAGCCAATCGGATTGAACTTGATTCTGATTGGCTGATTCCATCAGCCAATCAGAAAATTCCTACCTTAATTCCGATTGGCTGATAGAATCCTATCAGCCAATCGGAATTCGAGGGACGCCATCTTGGATGACGTCCCTTAAAGGAACCGTCATTAGTCGGGAGACATCGGAAGAAGAGGATGGATCCGCGTCGCCTGCTTCAAGATGGACCCGCTCCGCACCGGATTTTATTTTCTGTAACTTAGTTCTTTTTTATTTTTTGTACTTTAGCTAGTTTATTTAATTGTATTTATTTGTAGGAATTGTGTTTAATTAATTTATTGATAGTGTAGTGTTAGGTTAATTGTAGGTAATTGTAGGTAGTTTATTTAATTATTTTATTGATAGGGTAGTGTTAGGTTTAATTATAACTTAGGTTAGGATTTATTTTACAGGTAAATTTGTTATTATTTTAACTAGGTAACTATTAAATAGTTCTTAACTATTTAATAGCTATTGTACCTGGTTAAAATAATTACAAAGTTGCCTGTAAAATAAATATTAATCCTAAAATAGCTATAATATAATTATAATTTATATTGTAGCTATATTAGGGTTTATTTTACAGGTAAGTATTTAGCTTTAAATAGGAATAAGTTATTTAATAAGAGTTAATTTATTTCGTTAGATAAAAATTATATTTAACTTAGGGGGGTGTTAGTGTTAGGGTTAGACTTAGCTTTAGGGGTTAATCCATTTATTAGAATAGCGGTGAGCTCCGATCGGAAGTTTAGGGGTTAATAATTGAAGGTAGGTGTCGGCGATGTTAGGGAGGGCAGATTAGGGGTTAATACTATTTATGATAGGGTTAGTGAGGCGGATTAGGGGTTAATAACTTTATTATAGTAGCGCTCAGGTCCGCTCGGCAGATTAGGGGTTAATAAGTGTAGGCAGGTGTCGGCGACGTTGAGGGGGGCAGATTAGGGGTTAATAAATATAATATAGGGGTCGGCGGTGTTAGGGGCAGCAGATTAGGGGTACATAGGGATAACGTAGGTGGCGGCGATTTGCGGTCGGAAGATTAGGGGTTAATTATTGTAAGTAGCTGGCGGCGACGTTGTGGGGGGCAGGTTAGGGGTGAATAAATATAATACAGGGGTCGGCGGGGTTAGGGGCAGCAGATTAGGGGTACATAAATATAACGTAGGTGGCGGTCGGCAGATTAGGGGTTAAAAATTTTAATCGAGTGGCGGCGGTGTGGGGGGACCTCGGTTTAGGGGTACATAGGTAGTTTATGGGTGTTAGTGTACTTTAGGGTACAGTAGTTAAGAGCTTTATGAACCGGCGTTAGCCAGAAAGCTCTTAACTCCTGCTATTTTCAGGCGGCTGGAATCTTGTCGTTAGAGCTCTAACGCTCACTTCAGAAACGACTCTAAATACCGGCGTTAGAAAGATCCCATTGAAAAGATAGGCTACGCAAATGGCGTAGGGGGATCTGCGGTATGGAAAAGTCGCGGCTGAAAAGTGAGCGTTAGACCCTTTAATCACTGACTCCAAATACCAGCGGGCGCCCAAAACCAGCGTTAGGAGCCTCTAACGCTGGTTTTGACGGCTACCGCCGAACTCTAAATCTAGGCCTTAGTGAGAGGAGGGACAGTGTAGCTGCTGCTGATTTAATATGGAAATCGATAGCTAGGCTAGTGTATTCAGTGTCCACTACAGTCCTGAAGGACTCATCTGATCTCTGCTGTAAGGACAGCACCCCAAAAAAGCCCTTTTTAGGGCTAGAACATCATTCTGTTTTTTTTTTCCCCTGTGTAATCTAATTGCAGCCTGCCTGCCAGCTCAGGCTCACAGCCTATACTGTGCCCACTTGCCCAGTGCCACCACTCATATCTAAACCTGGGGGCGGAGCTAGCAGCCGAAGAAGCCAGACGTTTCTCTCTATAGCTCCTGACATAGGATTAAATTTACTAATATTTTAAGCAAACCAAGGACTCTTAAACTTTAATAATTGCACTTGGAAGAGCAGTACAAATTTTATTGGTCATTGTTAAAAAAGCATTAGACGCTACAGCGGCATAGAGATCTTTTGGCCTGAGCTGACAACTGTGCAGAGTTAGCCGCCATTATACAGAACAACTACGCACCTTCGTTACTGATAGAGGCACATTTCCTGCAAGTTTAGAGGCACCCTCAGCTATAATATGGAGAAACTGCTTTCAACTAAGCTACGCAGCTTGCTGCTCTCCTTGGACACCCAACAACAAGATCTCGTTGGTGAATTGAGAAGGGCTGTGGGCGTGCAACCGGATCTCATGCCAGCATGTAAGACCGAGGAAAAGCCTTGTACTAATGTTCCAGATGCATTACATTGGGAAGGAATGGTATCTCAAGAGACCGGGGACATACGTAATGCAGGAACATGGAGCCCTGAATCCAAGATGGCGATGCAGCATGTTGCGCGGATCAATCCCTTACAGCTCTCTACAGTTGAGGTGGGGACTCTCAGGTGCAGCGCAACGCAGCTCCGGAGCACTTTAACACAGATGGAAGAAGCTGAGACAGAACCGCAACCTACTCCATCTGCATGGAAACTTAGAGGGCATAATACTGTTGTCGGAGCTGATGACGTCCAGCAGCACCAGGGTCTCTCTGCTGAGCTGAACAACAAGCCGACCCACGCTTTGTGGAATACAATCCAGACACTAGAAACCATAAGTGAGACTGGCGGAACCTGGAGATCTGCTGGGAGTGGAGGTGAGCAGAGTATGGTGAGGGGGACTTGCGTCCGTTGGGACCCGCTAGCTTCTGGCTACTACAGTGAAAGAACAACCTCAGTGCTATGGAATCTTGTGTACAAATTCACCCAGTCTGCATTATTTTACATTCTTAGACCCGTGTATTGGAATAAACTGGACAGTTGCGGCATTGGTTAAATGAAGCCTCTTTTGTTGTAATATTAAGGACAGTCTGAACCTTTTTAGATCTTTTGCCTCAAGAACTGTAACTGATTATGATATACCATGTGCTTTTCGTCAAATTAATCATTTGATAATTCAATACTGTTACCTATTGAATGTTAGCTTCCATACATTTTCCTCCTATACTATAAGGCACAGTTTGTGCTTATCATCCTTAACTGCTCTTTTCACAGGACGCTCTAGTAGCAGCAGACAGAGACTGGTAAAATCCTCAGTAACCGGGACACTATTGAGTTGTAAGCTAAGTTGTAAGTTTTTAACATGTTGTACATTTTGTTTCATGTATATTCTCTTTTTGGTGAAAGGGCCCCCGAATTGCATTTAGGCATATCCATTTCCTACTTTGGAAGCAGGTAATCTAAAAAGGACACCCCAAGTTGATATCATTGCTTACATTTAAATGCACTTCAATAGGGCTACTATTCAATAACATAAGCTTGCTCCAGATAGGTAACCTTTTCTTAGTATATCACTGACATCTGTCAAGGTTATACTTTCTAATCATTCTAAGTTGGAAAGTTTACTTTAGACACCCTAATTGTGAGTCAGGATGTTGCAGTGCACATGGATAATGTATGTTTACTTAGAAGGGTTCGGTATACTAATCTAGGCTTGTTCTGCTGGTTGCGGCCGGACCAGTGGAATTGGCATTATACGTAAATAATACAGAAGGGACTCCTCTCCTCCCTTTCCCGCCGGTACTTGTTGCCTGCGGGTCATACCCCTACTCCCTTTTCCCTTGTCGCCGGTAGATGGCATCTCCCCAGGAGAGGAGCTCCTCTAGAAGCCCTTTATATCTCGTTTTATACTATGTTTCATATTATCTACCTTATATCTCATGTTACATACATCCTGATACTCTGCTATGAGAATAATTGTTCCAGAATGTAATCTGACCCGTATTATACACAAAAACCCAGGATACTTGAGCAGGTCTCTACTTAAGCGTATGTATAGAGTTCAGCTATAATGATGACAGCCTGGAAAGTTTGTAAACTCTAATAGAATCTATAGCTCCGTCCCCCGCCCTCATAGGTATAATCCACTCCTATATTAGGTGGATAAATAAGCGGTATTAACCCGCTACAAACATCACTTTGTCATAAGTTGCTCTTAGTCTTTTGTTTATCATGAAAATGAGGCTTTTTGCCCCCTGTTCACGTGTATCTAATAGGAGCAACTTGTTATGATTCCCTATAATTTGTCAATCCTTCAAAAATAAATACACCTCTATTATAATAAACGTATCACCCTATAGGAAGTATAATTTACCAGGGTTGTTTAAATTCTATCATTTTATTATGTATCTACATAGGAAACAAAACAAAATAGAAAAGAGGGAACGCCAGAACGTGATTATCTTATATTATACTAGAGACTTTAGGAATGTATAAGCCTGTGATGTATAATGTATTTACTCTTTGTATAATGTGTATTGTGCTTTAATTTTGTACTCCTGATATCCCTCAATAAAAAACTTTGATTCTCAAAAAAAAAAAAAAAAACTTTTTATAAATTGAAATAATAGCAGTCAGTTTCCTTCACACGTGTGTGTTTCAGGTCCTGCCAGGGCACAGTGTGACACCAGTGCAAGTCATATCTGCTAAAACAGTAGTGTACATTTAAAAAAAAAAACAACCTTTTTTTACTGTGAAATAATAGCAGTCAGTTTCCTTCACACGTGTGCATTCCAGGTCCTGCCAGGGCACAGTGTCACACCAGTGCAAGTCATATCTGCTAAAACAGTAGTGTACATTTAAAAAAAAAAAAAAACAACTTTTTTAATTTGAAATAATAGCAGTCAGTTTCCTTCACACGTGTGCGTTTCAGGTCCTGCCAGGGCACAGTGTGACACCAGTGCAAGTCATATGTGCTAAAACAGTAGTGTTCATACATTTAAAAAAAAACAAAACCTTTTTTTATTGTGAAATAATAGCAGTCAGTTTCCCTCACACATGTGCGTTCCAGGTCCTGCCAGGGCACAGTGTGACACCAGTGCAAATCATATCTGCTAAAACAGTAGTGTACATTAAAAAAAAAAAAAACTTTTTTTAAATTGAAATAATAGCAGTCAGTTTCCTTCATACGTGTGCGTTTCAGGTCCTGCCAGGGCACAGTGTGACACCAGTGCAAGTCATATCTGCTAAAACAGTAGTGTGCATTTAAAAAAAAAAAAAAAAAAAAAATTTTTAATTTGAAATAATAGCAGTCAGTTTGCTTCACACGTGTGCATTTCAGGTCCTGCCAGGGCACAGTGTGACACCAGTGCAAGTCATATCTGCTAAAACAGTAGTGTTCATTTAAAAAAGAACAAAACCTTTTTTTACTATGAAATAATAGCAGTCAGTTTCCTTCACATGTGTGCATTCCAGGTCCTGCCAGGGCACAGTGTCACACCAGTGCAAGTCATATGTGCTAAAACAGTAGTGTACATACATTTAAAAAAACAAACAAACCTTTTTTTACTGTGAAATAATAGCAGTCAGTTTCCCTCACACGTGTGCGTTCCAGGTCCTGCCAGGGCACAGTGTCACACCAGGGCAAGTCATATCTGCTAAAACAGTAGTGTACATACATTTAAAAAAAACCCAACCTTTTTTATTGTGAAATAATAGCAGTCAGTTTCCCTCACACGTATGCGCTCCAGGTCCTGCCAGGGCACAGTGTCACACCAGTGCAAGTCATATCTACTAAAACAGTAGTGTACATACATTAAAAAAAAAAACAACCTTTTTTTACTGTGAAATAATAGCAGTCAGTTTCCCTCACACGTGTGCGTTCCAGGTCCTGCCTGGGTGCAGTGTCCCACCAGTGCAAGTCATATCTGCTAAAACAGTAGTGTACATTTAAAAAAAAAAAACCCTTACACTACCTGAACGATACAACATCATACCTGATGTTGTAAAGCACGTTATTCCAAACAATTTAGGAATGTTAGGTGATTTATGCCCTTTATGGATTAAAACCAGACTCTACATCAACTATGTAATTTTCCATGGGAGTTTGCCATGGATCCCCCTCCAGCATACCACAGTCCAGGTGTTAGTCCCCTTGAAACAACTTTTCCATCACTTTTGTGGCTATAAAGAGTCCCTGTGGGTTTTAAAATTCGCCTGCCTATTGAAGTCTATGGCGGTTCGCCCGGTTTGCCGGTTCGCAAACTTTTGCGGAAGTTTGCGTTTGCCGTTCACGAACGCAAAATTTTAGGTTTGCGACATCACTAATCATCACCCCCAACCTGTAATACGCAACTACTTCTCTTATTTACATGATTCAACATTAATGATCAATAAATTGCAAAATTATGAGATATTACAGGAGAGACATTTTGTTCACTATGGATGTTGACTGCCTTTACACTGTAATTCCCCATGGGGGGGGGTTGGAGATTGTCAGATCCATAGTGAAGGACTCTGAGGACAACAATGGTCCACCGCTGGAATTTCCAATCAAATTAATGGAACACTGCCTTACTAAAAATCATTTCAACTTTGAAAATAATTTTTACCTACAATTTTCAGGTACAGCTATGGGGTCAAATATGGCCTTAACATATGCAAACCTGTGCATGCTTGGTTATGAACTCAATATCATGAAACTATTTCAAAATCTGCATACAGTATAATCATTTATACTCAATACATTGACGACCTGTTTCTAATATGGACAGGGACAGCTAGTTAATTAGAACAGTGGGTACAGGAACTCAATAGCACCGACTCTTCAATCAGGTTTAAACTGGAATATAATTTTAATAGTGTCCACTTCTTAGACTTAAGGGTCACAGATTTGGTACTTCTTTGTTAACTAAACCTGCAGATAGAAATTCCTTATTACTATCTTCTAGCTGTTATCCCACACATCAAAAGATGGGTACCATCTCCTCACAACCAGGGTGGTACGGAACAACTCGGAACCAGAGCTTCTTACACAACAGTTGGATATTATGTGTGAGAGACTGTGTGGGAGATGGTTTCTGAGAGTGGACATGGACTCTGCAAGGAAGAGATTGGAACTGCACACACAGAAAAGCTTATTAGGGAGAAAACTTGCAGCATACTCCCTTACTTACATTTGGTCGTTCTGGCATGATGATGACAAGCGGTGACTTGTGCAGTTCTATGCTAATTAGCAATGGGCTGGTACTGGCCTTGCAAGCGTTATGATTGGCGGATGGCGCTATGATGCGTACCAGTGAGATTGAGCGATATACCCGGAAAGGGGCGTGGCCTTTGCATACGCACTTCGGGTGCCGAAATTGATGTCGGCACAACTGAGACCAGCACAGGGGTAAGGGTATATAAGATCGCTGCATATGATTTTAAAGTAGACTCCTGATGCCAGGTTGCAACATCTTCCTGCATACAGACTAAATCCATTTAAAAAAAGGTGCCAGTTAGGCACCAAATCGTCATGGGACTTTTTTTGGATACTTTGCAATAAAAGTTAAGTTTCATAAGAATTCCAGTGAGTGCTGTCTTTACCTGGAGACTGTGCATATTTCTTTTGACTGAGAACCCTGGTATATGTTACTACATTTAAACATATATAGGAAAATATATTTAAAAATACTTAGAACATATTCCCCTATGTGAAGAACATTGGAATATAAAATATTAACAGTAAATACCCAGTTACACTTTTTATTAATTATGAATATTGCATAAATATGATTTTTCATGTTTTTAGCTACTTGACTGCAAAGGACTCCAATGCACATATATATATATATATATATGTCTATATGTGTGTACATATGTATTTACACGTTTATATGTGTATATACAGTATGTCTGTAAATAAATATATACACATATAAATACACAAATACATACATACTCACCTTCATACATATATATGTATGTAAATCTATGTTAAAACCCTTTACAGTTATAGTGGGCTATGAATACCGCGGATTGCCAAAACGCGTAAGCCTCTGTGCTGTGCTTTCCTCTCTTAATTTTTCTAGGTGGCATGCTGTCACTTTTTCAAATTTTAAATATTGAAAAAAAAATTGTTTTTATTATATCGGAGTGTGGGATCTCACTTTTTGGTATATATTTTTTTTATAATGCCTTAGACCTCATATCTTTGATCCCCTATAACTTTGTAATG
The DNA here is from genome assembly GCF_027579735.1 of Bombina bombina. NCBI lineage: Eukaryota > Metazoa > Chordata > Amphibia > Anura > Bombinatoridae > Bombina > Bombina bombina. The sequence continues at coordinate 595,427,022 of NC_069502.1, forward strand.
CATTTAAAAAATTTTTTATCAGACAATGTTAATATGAGCATTACTGTACTGTTAAATGTATGTTTGATGTGCTTTGTGCAACTTTTTTCTTGTGTAATAGTTACACTACTTGTGGAAAGACCTGCGCTATTATAAACAAGGAAAACCCTTAATGACAGGCATTGTAAATGGTACGTTGCAGCTGTAAAGGGGTTAAATTGGCTTATGGGTTTTATAAAACCAATGCGGTTTGACATCACCAGCATCTCAGGATTCCCCCAGCAATGCCGATACCCTTGGCCACCTCTTAGTGCCCCAGTAAGTACAGTGAGTGGGAGGCAGTATAAGCTCTGAAAGTTGTCTAAAAGCATTGTGCAGATGACGGGTAATCATACTAAAGGGGTTAATGGACCATTAAATACTGCATAATTAACAAGCACATAATAAAAATACAATGCACTGGAACTTACTCTGAATTTTAACCCCTTAACAGTTTTTTGGTCCATAATAGTGTGGGTCTTGCAAGTGGCAGCAAGTGGCAGCAAGACCACACTTTGAAAAAAAGCAATGATTTGAACAGCCAATAGGATTTCAGTAGTTCTCATCCTATTGGCTGATTTGAATGCACAGGTACCCCAAACATAAAATGGGTACCTTGCATTCAATCTTCAGTGTGTGGCGATGATCGCATGAAGAGGATCCTGCAGGCTGGATGGCCCTGTGGCCACCGTTCCTGCTCCTCGGCTGCCTTTGCTCCATGCCGCCTTCGCTCCGGATGAAGAAAGAAGATGTCCCCGCGCTGGATGAAGATGGAGACACCTGGAAGAAGACCTTTACTGCCCGACTTCAGGAATGGTGAGTACCTATTTCGGGGTTAGTGTTAGTTTTTTTTTTTTTTTTATTTGGGAGTTTGTTTTTGAGATTATGTTTTTTTTTATTTTTTTAATGGGCACTAAAGAGCTAGTTGCCCTTTTAAGTTAGTTTTTTTTATTTTGGGGGGTTGGTTGGGTTGGGGGGTTTACTGTTAGGTGGTATTTTGTAATTTTTTTTATGTAGGGCAATGCCCTACAAATGGCCCTTTAAAGGGCTATTGGTAGAATATTGTTAGATTAGGGGGTGTTTTTATTTTGGGGTGGCTTTCTTGTTTTTCTAAGGGTATTAGATTAGGTTTAATTTTTATTATTTTGGCTAATTTCGTTAATTATTTTTTGTAATCTTAGTTTTTTTTTTATTTTTTGTAATGTTAGGGTTTTTTTTCTCGCAGTGTTAGGATTTTTAATTTTGTAATTTAGGTTTTTGGTTTTACATTATTTTAGTTGTTTAATATAGTTAAGTTAGGTTTATTTATAGTTTAATCTTAGGTATTTTTTATTTCACAGGTAAGTTTTTATTTATTTGTAACTTTAATTTAAAGTTAGCGGTTTTTAGGTTTAGGGGTTAATAGTTTAGTGTGTCGCGATGTGGGGGGCTGGTGGTTTAGGGGTTAATAGGTTTATTTTAGTAGTTGCGAAGTGGGGGGTTGGCGGTTTAGGGGTTAATAGGTTTATTATAGTATTTGCGATTTGGATGGATGGTGGTTTAGGGGTTAATAGATTTATTTTAATAGTGGCAGATTAGGGGTTAATATGGGTGGTGGATTAGGGGTTAATATGTTTATTTAGTGTGGCGATGTGTGGGGGGGCGGTATAGGGGTTAATAGGTTTATTATAGTATTTGCGATATGGGGATGGTGGTTTAGGGGTTACTAGATTAATTTTAGTAGTATGGATGGGGTGGGCAGCGGATTAAGGGTTAATTGGTTTATTTAGTGTTGGCGATGCGGGGCAGCAGATTAGGGGTTAATACTTTAATTTAGGTAGTCGCGATGTGGGTGGGGGCGGATTAGGGGTTAATAGGCTTACAATAGTATTTGCAATGCAGGGGTTGGCGATTTAGGGGTTAATAGGTAGTTTATGGGTGTTAGTGTACTTTGTAACATTTTTGTTATGAGTTTTGTGAAACATTTTTGTGTTGCAAAATCCATAACTACTGATCTTTGATAGCGGAATGGATTGAGTTGGTAAAATCAATAACACTAGTCTAATAGCCGGACTGCACAACCTGTAATACGGGTAACCTGAAAATTCCTCACTCAAAAGCCATTTTTTGAGTGTGGAATGGAGAGTTGCGGTATAGGCTAAAACACTAAAAGTATAGCCATATCGCCACGACTTGTAATACGGGTGACCAGCCATTCCGCGCGTAAAAGCCAATATTTCAGTGGTATAGCCGTACCGCAACACTTGTAATGTAGGTAAATAGAAGTAATTTGGAAAGTTTCTTAAAACTGTATGCTCTATCTGAATCATTAACGTTTAATTTTGACTTTAGTGTCCCTTTAACCTTAATCTCCATCAGTTCATAATAATATTATCATTGCTTAAGTGTATTGGTGTTGAGGGAAAATATGTTGATGCGCTGTCCAATATATTTTCTGCAAAGTAAAATTAATTCTGCAATAATTCTTAGTGTACACAGTAAACTCATCATGGCCCTAGCAGAACTTGCTGATCAGTATTGCAAATTTTATGCTTGCAGTATTGCACTCACATTTAAGAATCTTTCTACAAAAAAATATAATTTATCAAAGCTTTAACTTTCAAGTTCAAGAGTTATTTTGAGTCAAAATGTTAGCGAATATGATTTCAAAGTTATAATGAATTCTACCCTACATGAAACTAATTTAAAACTGATAGTCTGTATTTTTCCACAATTAACATTATTTTTTCTTGATGAATTTTAAGATTTTTTTAAGGCAAACTAAGATCTACTGAGATACTGAACCCATTTTTTTCTTTCTTTCATGATTTAGATAGGGCATGCAACTTTCTTATTTACTCCTATTAACAATTTTTCTTCTGTCTCTTTGTATTTTTATTTGAAAATGCAGGAATCTAAGCTTACAAGTAGGCCCATTTCTGTTTCAGAACCCTGGATAGTGCTTGCTGATTGGTGGGTACATTTAGACACCAATCCGCAAGCTGTACCCACGTGCTGAACTAAAAATGGGCTTACATTCCTGCTTTTCCAAATAAAGATACCAAGAGAACAAAGAAATATTGATAACAGGGGTAAATTAGAAATTTGCTTAAAATTGCATACTGTATCTGAATCACGAAAGAAAACAATTGGGTTCAGTATCCCTTTAAAAAAATGGAAACAAAAGGGGATTCGATTAACCACTGCTAACCTAACATTGATTACACACTAATGTTTTATACCATGCAAATGTTTAATGAAATAAGATTTAGTGCTGTCCAACAACAACAAATGAAAACACAATAATGCACTCTATAAAGCCCACTTTTCAGAGCATATCACTTTGCTTCTTAAATAAAAATAGTGAGCACATGACTTAGCCATAAAACAACCTTCATTCTATCTACAGTATGACTGTATTTATTTAAACCAAGCAATTCCTTCACTGATTGTCTCCGTCACCTTAATATATTACAGGTAATGGCTTTTGGCAGCTTCTTTATTGAAATGCTAAATTATATTTGAACATTTTCTAAGTGCTAAAATAAGAAAAATTGCCTTGTAGTCCTGTGACAACTAAAGGTACTCTATTCGGGTCTGTACACAAAGCCTTTTGGTGTTTAAGTGTTTTTTTTTTTGCAATAAAAATCCTTTAATACTTTAAATAAAAATTACATTTTTTCTAAGTGAAGAACATAGGAATTTCAAGCATTTCCAGAATTTTTTTTTAAGACACATTAAAATTAATAAAACTGATATTGCATGTTTTAATATATTTGAAGGGCTCAAAAGTGTGTATATATCTATGTGTGTGTGTGTGTATATATATATATATATATATATATATATATATATATATATATATATATATATATATATATATATACAGTATATACATATTTAAGCATATAAATACGTAATTGCACATGTATGCACATATATACACATATAGATATTTATACATACATGTGCATGCATATATTTAGACATATATACAGTATATACTGTATATATATACAGTGGGGAAAAAAAGTATTTAGTCAGCCACAAATTTTGCAAGTTCTCCCACTTAAGAAGATGAGAGAGGCCTGTAATTTTCATCATAGGTATACCTCAACTATGAGAGACAAAATGTGGAAACAAATCCAGACAATCACATTGTCTGATTTGGAAATAATTTATTTGCATATTATGGTGGAAAATAAGTATTTGGTCACCTACAAACAAGCAAGATTTCTGGCTCTCACAGACCTGTATCTTCTTCTTTAAGAGGCTCCTCTGTCCTCCACTCATTACCTGTATTAATGGCACCTGTTTGAACTTGTTATCAGTATAAAAGACACCTGTCCGCAACCTCAAACAGTCACACTCCAAACTCCACTATGGTGAAGACCAAAGAGATGTCGAAGGACACCAGAAACAAAATTGTAGACCTGCACCAGGCTGGGAAGACTGAATCTGCAATAGGCAAGCAGCTTGGTGTGAAGAAATCATCTGTGGGAGCAATAATTAGAAAATGGAAGACATACAAGACCACTGATAATCTCCCTCGATCTGGGGCTCCACGCAAGATCTCACCCCGTGGGGTCAAAATGATCACAAGAACGGTGAGCAAACATCCCAGAACCACACGGGGGGACCTAGTGAATGACCTGCAGAGAGCTGGGACCAACGTAACAAAGGCTACCATCAGTAACACACTACGCCGCCAGGGACTCAGATCCTGCAGTGTCAGACGTGTCCCCCTGCTTAAGCAAGTACATGTCCAAGCCTGTCTGAAGTATGCTAGAGAGCATTTGGATGATCCAGAAGCGGATTTGGAGAATGTCATATGGTCAGATGAAGCCAAAGTAGAACTGTTTGGTAGAAACACAACTCGTCATGTTTGGAGGAGAGAGAACACCATACCTACTGTGAAGCATGGGGGTGGCAACATCATGCTTTGGGGCTGTTTCTCTGCAAAGGGAACAGGACGACTGATCCGTGTACATGAAAGAATGAATGGAGCCATGTATCGTGAGATTTTGAGTGCAAACCTCCTTCCATCAGCAAGGGCATTGAAGATGAAACGTGGCTGGATCTTTCAGCATGACAATGATCCCAAACTCACCACCCGGGCAACAAAGGAGTGGCTTTGTAAGAAGCATTTCAAGGCCCTGGAGTGGCCTAGCCAGTCTCCAGATCTCAACCCCATAGAAAACCTTTGGAAGGGAGTTGAAAGTCCGTGTTGCCCAGCGACAGCCCCAAAACATCACTGCTCTAGAGGAGATCTGCATGCAGGAATGGGCCAACATACCAGCAACAGTGTGTGATAACCTTGTGAAAACGTTTGACCTCTTTCATTCCCAACAAAGGATATATAACAAAGTATTGAGATGAACTTTTGATATTGACCAAATACTTATTTTCCACCATAATTTGCAAATAAATTATTTCCAAATCAGACAATGTGATTATCTGGATTTGTTTCCACATTTTGTCTCTCATAGTTGAGGTATACCTATGATGAAAATTACAGGCCTCTCTCATCTTCTTAAGTTGGAGAACTTGCACAATTGGTGGCTGACTAAATATTTTTTTCCCCACTATATATATATATATATATATATATAAAAGCAGTAATAGAAGAAATGTTCAATCCTACATTCAATATACACACAAATCCGTCCAGAGATAGTCTTATCATGAATCAACCCCTTGTGGCGATTGCCCTTAGAACTTCGAGTAAGTGTCAGTGTGGGTCTCAAACACAAATCTTCATTTTAGTGTTGCTTACTTATGCAAGAAACCGCTATGCGGCTATACCCACTTACCGACCTCACCGAATTCTTCCTCTGTGTGTGATTATTTTATCCAGCCCGGGAGTTGTAATTCACGGCAGTGTGTAGTCTTGCATCCACATCAAAGCAGTCCTCTGCACTTCCGTAAAGCCGTGAATGCGTGTGTAACGTACCACGTGTACGTGCTCATCCAATGAGATTGGAGAGATTCCGGGACCTATCCTTGGTTAGCGGTGAGCCTCAAGGGAGAAGCCTAGCTGTCCACGCCAAGCAGGGGTATGAATGGAGCACCGAAATCCGCTAATGCACTTTTGCTGACCTGATAAATAAACGTATCCACATGCCCAAAGTTCACAGCAAAAAAGTGCAAAATAGCGGTAAAAACAGAAGCTTTATTCAAGTGTAAATACACTCATTAAAACATGGGGGGTACCATCAAAAAAACACATATAAAAGACAAAAATCAAACATGAGAACAAAAAGCTGACATGTTTCGGCACACAGCCGTAATCATAGCTATTTTGCACTTTTTTGCTGTGAACTTTGGGCATGTGTATATATATATATATATATATATATATATATATATATATATATATATACAGGGAGTGCAGAATTATTAGGCAAGTTGTATTTTTGAGGATTAATTTTATTATTGAACAACAACCATGTTCTCAATGAACCCAAAAAACTCATTAATATCAAAGCTGAATAGTTTTGGAAGTAGTTTTTAGTTTGTTTTTAGTTTTAGCTATTTTAGGGGGATATCTGTGTGTGCAGGTGACTATTACTGTGCATAATTATTAGGCAACTTAACAAAAAACAAATATATACCCATTTCAATTATTTATTTTTACCAGTGAAACCAATATAACATTTCAACATTCACAAATATACATTTCTGACATTCAAAAACAAAACAAAAACAAATCAGTGACCAATATAGCCACCTTTCTTTGCAAGGACACTCAAAAGCCTGCCATCCATGGATTCTGTCAGTGTTTTGATCTGTTCACCATCAACATTGCGTGCAGCAGCAACCACAGCCTCCCAGACACTGTTCAGAGAGGTGTACTGTTTTCCCTCCTTGTAAATCTCACATTTGATGATGGACCACAGGTTCTCAATGGGGTTCAGATCAGGTGAACAAGGAGGCCATGTCATTAGATTTTCTTCTTTTATACCCTTTCTTGCCAGCCACGCTGTGGAGTACTTGGACGCGTGTGATGGAGCATTGTCCTGCATGAAAATCATGTTTTTCTTGAAGGATGCAGACTTCTTCCTGTACCACTGCTTGAAGAAGGTGTCTTCTAGAAACTGGCAGTAGGACTGGGAGTTGAGCTTGACTCCATCCTCAACCTGAAAAGGCCCCACAAGCTCATCTTTGATGATACCAGCCCAAACCAGTACTCCACCTCCACCTTGCTGGCGTCTGAGTCGGACTGGAGCTCTCTGCCCTTTACCAATCCAGCCACGGGCCCATCCATCTGGCCCATCAAGACTCACTCTCATTTCATCAGTCCATAAAACCTTAGAAAAATCAGTCTTGAGATATTTCTTGGCCCAGTCTTGACGTTTCAGCTTGTGTGTCTTGTTCAGTGGTGGTCGTCTTTCAGCCTTTCTTACCTTGGCCATGTCTCTGAGTATTGCACACCTTGTGCTTTTGGGCACTCCAGTGATGTTGCAGCTCTGAAATATGGCCAAACTGGTGGCAAGTGGCATCTTGGCAGCTGCACGCTTGACTTTTCTCAGTTCATGGGCAGTTATTTTGCGCCTTGGTTTTTCCACATGCTTCTTGCGACCCTGTTGACTATTTTGAATGAAACGCTTGATTGTTCGATGATCACGATTCAGAAGCTTTGCAATTTTAAGAGTGCTGCATCCCTCTGCAAGATATCAAACTATTTTTGACTTTTCTGAGCCTGTCAAGTCCTTCTTTTGACCCATTTTGCCAAAGGAAAGGAAGTTGCCTAATAATTATGCACACCTGATATAGGGTGTTGATGTCATTAGACCACACCCCTTCTCATTACAGAGATGCACATCACCTAACATGCTTAATTGGTAGTAGGCTTTCGAGCCTATACAGCTTGGAGTAAGACAACATGCATAAAGAGGATGATGTGGTCAAAATACTCATTTTCCTAATAATTCTGCACTCCCTGTATATATATATATATATATATATATATATATATATATATATATATATATATATATATATTTATTTATTTATATATTGGAGCCCTTCCCAATTGCCATATACCATATCCCTTTTAAAACATTTTTATTAATAATTATATGATATATTTTTATTAAAAGGTATATGTATATTTGTGTAATACTTTATTTTAATGTGTTTTACATGTGTTTTGTGCAATTTTTTATTAACCCTTACAGTTTATTTTAGGTCTCAAGCTATGCAAAATATTCTAGCGCGGTTTTGGCTTTCTCTCAAGTGCAAACTATAACAAATTAACACAGATCTGATATCCATGGAAAAGTATATGCTGCACTCAAGCAAAGTTGGCAACATTAACCCTTCTCTTTTTAATCTGTTTTACCAGGGACTTATAATATCAATGTTGCAAGCTAATGTTAGTGCGGTCCAGCAATATTGGGTATGGTGCCTGCACTATAATTAGCATCTCACTTGCAATTTGGCCCTTAGATTTGTGAAAGCCCAATATAACACAGCAGAACTTTTCCAATTGTTTAAAAATGTTATTTTAAAACATCCACTTATACAGAAATTGTTTTGATCATAAGATCTTAGTCATATCTCTAGTCATGGATGTTTTATAATAACATTTTGTAAGCAATTGGAAGAGTTTTGCTGTGTTATATCGGATAGCGACTACTACGAGGTCTAGGTGCCAAGATCTGCAGCCCTGATTAAAAAGACGAGTGCTGGTGTTTCAAACTGCCTTAGAGTTGTGAAACTCATTGCCTGCATGTTTCTTACTCTCCATGTGTTCCACATTTAAGAGAATATCCTCCACCTGAAAGTATCAAAAGTCAATATATTTGGTTGTTACTGAACCATGAGGTGCCCTTTCTTTTTCTTATTTTATTGATCTATGCATGTGATAAAACCAGCAAGTTTGGGAAAAATCTGCTTTCATTTGTTGATGCCTGGAAGTGTGAAGTATTGAAGGACTTCATACTTTGTCATTTTTTCATTCATTTATTTTGTTTGTTTATATATATATATATATATATATATATATATATACGGTATCTCAGAAAAGTGAATACACCCTTCACATTTTTGTAAATATTTTATTATATCTTTTCATGTGACAACACTGAAGAAATGACACTTTGCTACAATGTAAAGTAGTGAGTGTACAGCCTGTATAACAGTGTAAATTTGCTGATCCCTTAAAATAACTCAACACACAGCCATTAATGTCTAAACTGATGGCAACAAAAGTGAGTACACCCCTAAAAGGAAATGTCCAAATTGGACCCAAAGTGTCAATATTTTGTGTGGCCACCATTATTTTCAAGCACTGTTTTAACCTTCTTGGGCATGGAGTTCACCATAACTTCACAGGTTGCCACTGGAATCTTCCTTCACTCCTCGAACATCACAGAGCTGGTGGATGTTTGAGACCTTGCGCTCCCCCACCTTCCATTTGAGGATGCCCCACAGATGCTCAATAGGGTTTAGGTCAGGAGACATGCTTGGCCAGTCCATCACCTTTACCCTCAGCTTCTTTAGCAAGGCAGTGGTCGTCTTGGAGGTGTGTTTGGGGTAGTTATCATGTTGGAATACTGCCCTGCGGCCCAGTCTCTGAAGGGAGGGGATCATGCTCTGCTTCAGTATATCACAGTACATGTTGGTTTCCTCAATGAACTATCTACTACTGTTGTGATACCTAAATATCCAGCTGAAGGGGGCGCTAGCGTTAAAAAAGACACAAAATATGTGAGTTTATCAATGCACTATTCAGTACAATATTCACAATGATATTATGAGAACATATGTACCATTAATATGTAACAGATGAACAATTTTTTTTATATTAATGCCTTAACTGAGTCCTTTAATTGGAAACAAAATCCGGATGCAGATGGACATCAATAAAAGTTAGATCACTATGGAGCAGGTTTAGGTGTGCAGGATGCGGGCAGCTCCTCTCATGGAAGACAGTCAGATACACAAAATCTGTGAAATAAATCACAAAAAAAGAGGGCACCTCTTAGTGCAAAATTGCAATAAAATATGACAACTGACACTTCTTCTATTCAAATATTACTCACAAGGGTTGCAGAACCCAGTGTGCTGAATGGTGCAGGCTGGGGAATCACAGTGGCCCAACGACACTGATCCAAACACCAGAGAGCAGGACAATAAGTAGCACCAGATGGTCCAGAGATGTGTGGAGGTGATACAGGCTCCAGCAACAGCTGCACAGGAAGTAAATGGGAGCAGAACTTAAGCACATAAAGATTACTTGATTGAATTGATTTAGTGCCAAATGATACATTACAACTCATTCTAAAAGATCTGCAGTTGAGATCCTTAAAGGTATACTAACCAGGTTGAAATGAAGTTTCAGGCCTTACACATTCACACCTGAGACCTTGTAACACTAACGAGTCACATGACACCGGGGAGGGAAAATGGCTAATTGGGCCCAATTTGGACATTAATGGCTATGTGTTGAGTTATTTTAAGGGGTCAGCAAATTTACACTGTTATACAGGCTGTAGACTCACTACTTTACATTGTAGCAAAGTGTCATTTCTTCAGTGTTGTCACATGAAAAGATATAATAAAATATTTACAAAAATGTGAGGGGTGCACTCACTTTTGTGAGATACTGTGTATATATATATATATATATATATATATATATATATATATACAGTATATATTAAGTATTTCTCATTATGCATTTGTATACTGTCATGATACAATCATGTGGAGTAGTTGATACCTGGGTTGGCTACTCAGCCGAGGTGGTATTGTCTCAGCCTGGAAGTGAACTGTTTGTTCTGTGTGTGTGAAATCTGCTTTCAGAAAAGCTGTAATCTGAGACCCCTCCCCCTCTCCTTCCTTCCCCCCTCCCCCCTTCCTTCCCCCTCCTTAGCCTAGTGATGTAGTGTAACTGTGTGTAGGAATGCAGAACGCTCCTCCCCTTGGAGACTGATAGTGGGAGTTAAGACTTGTTGGCATTGGCTGAAGTCATTGTAAATTATAACCCGGGCGTTGTCTTTGACAAGACAAAGATAATATGTTTTAAGTTTTGCAACAGCAAGGTTTTTTAGTCAGAACTGCCCTGGGGACCAAGGACACCAACATGATCAGCAGCTCTCCACATATCTAAAGGAATTTGATAATAAGTAAGATATTGCGTTTCTATTTTTTATGTCCCATTTTGTTTCTAAAGAACTGTAGCTTTGTAATTGTATGTTATTTTGAATGTCTTTATACTTTTGCACTGTGTAACCTGTGTTGATAATTTTGTTATTAAACACATAGAAAATCTCATTCTGTCTTTGGCATCTAATATCTGAATTCACACTCCTGTTGAGACAAGGTTAAAGGCACGTTACCTAAGTATTAAATAGTGTGAGTTTTTAAGGGGTTCCCCAAAACTCCCCTTTAATTTAAAGTTTTGGTGGTGGCAGCAGGGAAATTGTTAATTAGAACAGCGTGGACAAGATCTGGGGGCTAATGTGGTGTCTCTTTTGAGGTCCTTTTGCAGAGTTGCAAGGATAAGGGAACCAGAGCTGTGTGCCATTAACCCCTTCATGCCCACACCCCACTATTGTGACGTTGAGCAGGTTGGATTCGTCACATATACCATTTCATGTATTAATATTTTATATAAAAACATAATAAATACTTATTTTTTGGTCCATCATTTAAAACAGGCTTACTGCTATACAAAAGTCAATTCAGAAGGAAACATAACCTTATGGTTCCTCTATTTTTCTATTTCTCTTGACATATACTAAATATATTTATCTAATACTAAACATTTACTAAATGGACATTCCAGTGTAAAAATAAAATGCTAAATTTTAATGCAACAATTGCTTTTTAAACAAGTTACTTTCTGTTTTTTAAAAGGTTTAAACAGGATTATGATACAAAGTCAGTTGATTTTTTTTCTATGCCATGACAAGACATTAGAAAGTATGCAGTTTGAGTTAGTAATACCATCCAAGATATGATATTTTTGAGTCACTAATATAGTTTTAAAATATTGTTGGGTAAACACGAGTACTTGATCATTAAAGGGACAAGTGTTATAAAAATATTTATTTTTTGTGTAGTAAAGAAAACCTTTGCAGTAATACTTTATAATTTTATTTTGTACACGTTTCTCTTAATTTATTCTGGAAATTTAAAGTTTTCCCATTCTGAAAATTAGAAATTTCACATGGCAGAATTCCAAAGCATAGTCATGATTCACCCCTAATTTACCTGATAAGTAACTGCAAAAATAGGTAAGTTGCTATTAAAATGGGAAAGTTTGGCAAGTGGTGGGGGAATTTGGTTAGTGAAAAATGATTGGAGCAAACATTGTTTAATTAAAATTTCCATGCTTGACTTTGGAATTTATTGTCTTTTCATGGGATTTTAGAAGACATTTATGGTTTATAGTTTGTGAGAAGTGACTACATCATCAAAAAAAAAAACAAACAACAAAAACTAAAAATATAAGATAAAATGTAGATTAGAAGACCAGGCAGGGAACATTAGCCTGATCCAAAAGTCTGAGGGTTAGATTACGAGTGGTGCACTAATTGTTGTTTCAATGTGAAAATGGGTTTACCATGGCTCTTTGCATGCCTCAGAAGTAGGCATGCAAATTTAATTTAATGAGCATCGAGTTAGCGTGATTTCAGAGCTCTGGTTAACTGTTTAGTGAAAAGAAGCACAGCACACATGAAAAAACATGTAGACTAATACAGTTACACTCATAATAACACTGTCTGATTAAAAAAATATTTAAAAAAAATGCATAAGAAAGTTATAAAGGCTCCAAGATATAAAGTCTCAAGGGGTTGGAAAAAGAATAATGTAAAGGGCTTAAACATAGAGATACAAACATATACATGTCTAAATATGTGTGTGTAAATATATATATATATATATATAGCAAAAAAATACCTTTCAGGGCACTCTCATTAACAAATATCAAAGGTACCAGTGTGCAGAAAAAAATCTAATTTTCCATCAAAATAAATCACACTCTCTGGATTTACACACAGCAAATAGGTTTATTCCCTGACGTTTTGGGGTATTCACCCCTTACTCAGACAACCAAAAATGAACAAGGGACTGTGAATTGAAACATAACTATATATATATTTATACGTACATATGTATTTATATGTGTATATATAATTGTTCAGGCATATATACACATTTAAACACATAAATACATATGTATACATATATAGACATAAATATAAGTGCATTGGAGTCTTTGCAGTCAAGTAACTGAAAACATGAAACATCATATTTATACAATATTCATATTTAATAGTGCTATAGTGTGTATTTACTGCAAATATTTCACATTCCAGTGTTCTTCACAACGAGGAATAGGTTCTAAGTATTTTTAACAATATATTTCTATTTAAATCTGTAAATATCTATACCTATGTAAAGACGTGCACAAAAAGCTGAAGTCTATCGGGGTTAACTTACAAGCTCCACTCATAATCTAGCCTTGAGTGTTTGATTTTTGTAGCTGTTTTATGTAAGACCTATTACACTTACAAACACGCAAAACACCACACACACAACATAACACATACACACACACACAGTATTTATTAATATTTTTCATTTATTGTATATTTTGTGACAGGGATACAGGGAGGGAATCAGAAGGAGATTTATTGGATGAGATACAAAAGAGACAGTGAGTGGGTTTGAGAGTGTGATGGGGCAGATTGACGGGGGATAAGTGAGGGAGAGTGATAAAGGGAGAAAGTGGAAAATGAATAGAGAATAAAAGGGGTAATGATAAAGAGCAGTATAATACAGAGGGAAAGTAAGGGCCTCATGATCAAAACTTTGCTGGGCCAGATGTGCTGCCCTTACAAAATAAGTAAAATATAGAGGCTTTCCCTGTTAGTATGAGATGTGTCCTATGGAAACTAATGGAGTTTGTTGGAAAGGGAAACATTGCTGTAGAGTGCCAACTTATCAAGGAGCAGAATATGCACTTTAAAAATGAAATCCTGCACTCAATACAAATCATATTACTCTGCTTTCAGTGTATAGTTTCTTACAATCTCCTGTTTTTATATACAGTATATTTGTTTTTCTAAGAGAGTAATAATAGTTCATAAGCATCTGCAGGATTTTTTTTCAGAGGGAGGCAATTCAAAATTAAAGAGATATTTTTTTAGAGACACAATGCACTGCATTTTGTCACAAGAGCATGCCGCTACATGTCATGACAGTGCCAGTGCCAAAATGCAGTGCATGCTCGGCTGGGCACTTTTTCTCACTGGAGAATGATTATGACTTGTGGCGTATACTATAAGTTTTGTTATATTTATGCTGCATAATTTATTTTCAAAGACATGCTGATAGGCGCACAATCAGAAAGTACAAGTTAACACATATGCCTACAAAGACAATCATAATTAGCAAGACATATTCCCTCATACACATATACTAACATCCTGACAGGCAACCACACCCTGACAGACAAACAAAATACAGATTGATTATTGCCATTTTCTGTAAAATACTTTTACAGAAACACTAAATAAGGCAAATAATTTAACCAGACACATATACATTAGACATACTTGCACATATTCACACAGTTAACGCTCTCTCTCACACACACAACAAAAATACTTTCATGTGCAGAACAGAATAATATGAATAAATATATATATATTTTTCACAAGCTCTTACTGCTTGTGAAGCAAACCAGGTGTGCTTAAAGGGACATTAAAGGGACAGTAAACACCAGAATATTTATTGTTTTAAAAGCCAGATAATCCCTTTATTACCCATTCCCTAGTTTCACATAACCAACACAGTTAAATTAATACACTTTTTACCTCTGTTATTATCTTGTATCTAAGCCTCTGCAAACTGCCCATTATTTCAGTTCTTTTGACAGACTTGCATTTTAGCCAATCAGTGCGGGCTCCTAGGAACTCCACGTGCGTGAGCACAGTGTTATCTATATGAAACACATGAACTAACATCCTCTAGTGGTAAAAAAATGTCAAAAAGCCCTGAGTTAAAAGGCGGCCTTCCAGGGCTTAGAAATTAGCATACAAACCTCCTAGATTTAGCTTTTAACTAAGAATACCAAGAGAACAAAGCAACATTGGTGATAGAAGTAAATTGGAATTTTTTTAAAAGGAAATGCCGTATCTGAATAATGAAATTTTGTTTTGGACTAGACTGTCCCTTTAAGCACTTCAAGATAATAAAATAAAATGATAAATCATATATAAAAAAAACTCTGCAATATACTTTCATTATTTATTTTGTCCCCTTTTCCTGTAATTCCATTCTGAAATTGTGATTTTTCAGTTCCTGTTAGAAGTGCAGAACATTGTTATATTCCCCAAAGCCATTGGCTGCACACTCTAGTGACCTATTTATAACTGTCTCTGATTGGCCACAGCAGAGAAGTTACAACATGGCAGCTTCCATTGTTTTATAGACCCTAAAACTTTATTCTTATTTTGTCAATATTTAAACAGCTAATGAAACTTTACAAAAATACATCTACATTTCATTCTTAGACTAATGTTTTCTTTGAATGCATCATTCTATCTAGTATCTATTTAGTGTTTAATGTCACTTTAAGGATAATACAAAAACTAGTCACAGTCATTATGTTAGTATAAAGTGAACTGTTTTACAGTTGCTTTTTCCTGAAGCCAGTTAGGGAAACATATATAGCAGGGTTAGCCTTGAAAAGTCATCAGGGCGCATTTCTAGTTATAAGAATTAGAAAATCCAAATTTGCCATAGCTAAATTACATGAAAAGGGAGCAGAATAATTAATGTAAGTACGTTGCAAACTTCGTTTACTACACATAACTAAACATTTTCTGTTAAAATTGCATGGTGTTTATTTTCCCTTTTAATAACATAATAACAAGAGATTAAAAAGTCACAAAAAAATGGCAAGATATAAAAAATACATAGCAGAGCTAGCACTGTCACATACACTGCACATATACAGACATCCTCATCTTTTTTACAGGTTTGTACACTTCTTGAAACCTGTCTACAGGCTGTGGGCATGTACAGTTTTATGGTCCACAAACTATCACATTTAGGATACAACATTTTTTACCCCCTACCAAAAACATTTTTAAAACAAATAAAACCATGAAAAGAAAGGAGATAATTTAAAATACTTCACTACAAACTAAAGCAACAAATCAAACAACCATTCTATTCCCCCAACTGTCATTAATAGATTCTATGAATGCTGGCAATAGGAAAGTAGTAACAGAACTAGGGTGCATAACCAACATTAAAGGGGCATTATAGCTGAAAAACTTCATGCTCTATAATGTCTCTTTAATAAAAGGTCTTCTATCACTGGTTAGCAGAAATCCTACAGTCCATAACTAGATGTGCTCTACCCTATGCCCTGTGTTAAACACATTTATGGTCCAAATAAATAAATCCCAGCAAGCTAGTCTTAGCAATAAATGTTTAATTATAGTATATTCACCATAACAGGACAAACAACTCCGATACTTGATATGGACGGTACAAATGTACATCCATTCACATTCACACAATCCCCAACCACCGTACAAATCCGCTAAATTGAGCAAGAAAAATGTTCACACTATGACATGCACTCAAAAATTATTCATACTGAGAGAAAATATATTAAATCATAAAAAGGCAAAAATAAGTTCAGTATCTGGATATAACAACCCCCCCCCCCGGCGTCCCAAGGGGGTGCTAGAACAGCACCACCTGAAGAGCAAAAAACTTGAAAACAAAAAAGTCACTCAGCCTTGATAATCAAAAAATCTCCTGAGAATTGAACAGATACTGTCAAACAGTGTGATCATAGAGTCCTTATATTGATGAAAACTTTTTGGAATGATCATTCACACTTACGTAAGTGACAAGATACATGATATATGCATATACACTAGTCCTTTAATCAGTGGGTGCAAATTGCAACAATTGTTGTATTCTAGTAATCCACATGTAAGATGCATGTATCTGTATACACTAACGATAGGCTGCTATATCTTGATCACTCAGCTTTAACGATGCAACTCTTCTAAGGATTTTAAATTCAACCATTGAAAGCAGACCATTTATGTAATGACAACCTTCCTTGAGTGGTGTATACAGATATAAACAGTTATTTGCACTTCCGTAATTCACAAGATACATTCAATGCAAATGGCAGTCTTTTAATCTATATATGTGAGTTGCAACAATTGTTATTTTTCCACACTTCTCATAAGTGTTGCATATATATATGTGTCTCAAAATAAGGCTGCTGTGTCAATACCATAACACTATAATGCTCATAATAATCTCAACCGGCTGTGACAGGGGAAAGTCTATTCTGATAGTAGTCCAACCTCACACCATAAAGCTTCACTCACAACGCACATATGACCTCTGGCAATCTTGTGTATTATTTGCTCCAGCAATGCAGCATCGCTTCCAATTTGTAACAGTGTTACCTGCGTCTTGATGCTCCCTGCTCTACAGTGCCACTGGGAGACTTGTCACCGTCGGGTGTGGAAATGGAAAAGTTCAGACCACTCTGGTCTCATACCCCGTTGTCATACCGGGATGTAAGCGTGTAGAACTGCAGGTAACTCCGACACAGGATAGCAGCAGGTGATGGCGTCTCAGTGATTCCGACGCACGTTTCGGGACTCCGCCCTTTGTCAAGGAATATTTATGGTCCCTTCATCCCTGCCAACGTAAGACCCTTCTAATAACAGTAAAATAAAAAAAAAACACAAGGAGAATATTGTCAAGGTCTGTTTTTTCCTATTACAGTTATTATGCTAAGTGGGTATTTATTCTCAAATGCATAGATTAGAAGACACTAAATCAGTGCCCTAACACTTTCTCTGGTGTGTACTAACATCTGTCTGCTAGACAGATAATAATCAGGGGTCCCCCCTGCACCAGAGCATAATCTAATTTTTAAAAATTGTAATAAGCAACAAACCGAGCAACACATCTGTAAAGGAAAAGATAAAAAGTGCAGTCAGGTCACAGCAGGTCATAAAAAAACACTACCATTAACTACAATCCACACTTAAGCTGATGGACAGTTAACAAAAAGGTCACTTAGGAGGAATGTCTGCAGAATATAAAGTGCACATGCTTTCTTTTTCTTCAGGTTACACACAGTCAGCTTCCTGAGGAACAATATGTGTGTAAGCAGCTGGCATTTGTAATTATCTACAGCATCTACAGCAGCCAGAAAACAATAAAAAAATCTTCCTTTTACTCACCTCCCGCACAAACTTCCCGCACACATAACAGGAAGCTCAGCTAAACTGGAAGTTTTCTCAGTGTAAGAGCTACAGCAGCACGTTTTTTCACTGTAAGAGCAATAAAATTGTGGAACTCATTACCAAAGGAGGTAGTGAATGCCAATACCATAGATACATTTAAAAATAGTCTGGATACATTTCTGTATATAAACAAAATTCATGGATATGATTGCTAGTATTAAATGGGTCACATTTTAATGGGGTTATTTAAGCTTAACTGGAGCTTTTTGTAAGTATTTTAGATTTGTATAGGTTGAACTCGATGGACTTCAGTCTTTTTTCAACCTTATCTACTATGTTACTATGTTACAACGATCACATGACCTAATAGCATGTGATCACTGAAAGTCCGATAGGGAGGTGCTTTATTCTATCACACAGGGCTGTGTTTCCAACACACATAAAAATAAACTGCACAATCTCCATGCTAGATCCAGAGGAGCAGCTCTACTAAAAATCCAGGTGGGGGGGAATTGTCCTCCCTTGCCCTACCCTGCAGACGCCCATGTAAGTGTTTTTCATGTTATGAAACAATCTTGACACCTTTCAGTTTGAAAGAAATAACAGTGAGAACTGCAGTGGGGAAAATGTTCTCAAGGTAAAAACTGCCTTTATAGAATTAGGACAGGAGCTTCAAAGTACTGCAAAGATTTTCTTACAAGCACACAATCTTTATATCCTCAGGACCTAAGTGCCTGATGATAAAAAAAATGCATGAAGAGAATTAACTCAATTTTTGAGAGCTTTTTTTTTTTTTAACATTGTATCGTAATGTAGACGTCTCTTCTTCACATAAAGCATTTTGTATAGTGAGATAAACATCTCTCAAGATAAAATTTGCATTTTTAAAATTCTTTGAGGAATTCAGTGGCAGAAACACAGTCAGAGGAGTCAGAACTAGAGCAAATCTAAAGTCAAGATTCAAGAAGTTTAAACAAGCACTACAAGGAGCTCTATATACAACTACATTGAAAATGTCTTACCAATTCCAAAATGCACCACTGGATTAATTAGTAGATATATGTAGAATAAGCTCAAAATGTCAGTTTGTAAAACAAAGCTTCTATAATACATAATTCTATGTTTACAGAGTAATAATATGTGTTGAAAAATCTCCAGGTCCCATCAAGTTCAACCTTCCTCACATTTATCTTTCTACTGTTGATAAAAAAAATCCTTCTGGGCTCCAAACTCGGATTTCTCCTTTGATCAATAATCTTCTTTCTATTTTATCCGTGCTAACCATTATATCCTTGTATATCCTGCTTGCCCAAAAATGAATCCAATCATTTTACAAATATCTACTGAGTTTGCTTTTGTATAGTCCTATTAATTAACAGGTCAACTGTGAATTGCTTATTACCTTTTTTAAATTTGTATAATGAATTTATATCCCCTCTTAAAACACCTCTTTTGAGTGTAATAATTACAACCCTTCCAGCCTTTCTTCATAACTCAAATCTTCCATTCTCCTTAGCCATTTTGTCATTCCCTTCTGCAATTTTCAAGCTTTATTATTTCCATCTTGCTAGATATTCATAAAGGTTGACCTTTTATTGTAATGTAGGATTCTCTGTTTCACATAAAGAACACTACATAGCAACATAAACATTTCTTAAGATAAAATTTGTATTTCTAAAAAAAATTTTTAAGGGCCTCACAGGACCATCTAGACTTCTTAGAATATCACACCTGATCGGCAAGGTTTTGAATATGATACCCTTAATGATATCTCTACATCAGTCCCATTTCTGCTGCCCAGATCTATCTATTAATAAGAATAAAAATACCCAATATGTGTAGTTTTAGCAACTCTTTAAATGAGAATTATCCCTAAATCTCACAATATATTAAATTCACCAACAAAAAAAGAGTGTGCTAAAAAAGCAAACTACACTTATTCAGAGGAAAGGTAATCTCCAAATATTCAATTTATTTGATACAATAAAATAGCCATATATATATATATATATATATATATATATATATACGTATATATATATATATATTATATATATATATATATATATATATATATATATATATAGAGAGAGAGAGAGAGAGAGAGAGAGAGAGAGAGAGAGAGAGAGAGAGAGAAGGTAAATTTAGATCATAAACTAGTGATACTACAATATTCCTCTTATGTATTATTTTTTGCTTCATTTATTGTTATTTCCCTTGAGTTACAAATATAGATGATATAAAGTAGTTGTCTAAAAAAAAGGCCCAATATAAATAAATGTAGTATTTATTAATGTCTTATTAATGTATATAGTAAAAAATCATCAACATAAATAAAAATTCATCATATTCTTAAAATGAATCATGCAAGATAGAACACAAAAATGCAGTGGTTTTTAAAATGATAAATATTAAACATAAAAACTTCTTAATACAGCTGATGATAGGGTGCTACATATTCAAAGACAAACTATGCACATTTGATCAATTTTAAAAGTAGTTGTTAGTTTGATAATCAAATCTCTCTATTCTATTAGTTCTGGCCCACAGCACAGATTGTCAGTGCTTCTCTTACACTTACACTGTAATACCACCCCACCCCACCCCCATACCAAGAGGCAGATATGAGAGTTGCCTCCCTTTGGCTTTTTTTCTGTTGGGCTTAATAATGTGGGTGGGCGCTCCATACAGCACCTTCTAAGTTGTTGCGCAATCAAGGGAGGCGGAGCTCGTCACTTCTCTCCATGTATTTGCATGCAGCTAAGAAACTTTGTTTTTTATTTTTTGTTTTATTTTACTTTAACATTATTTTCTTTCTTCTTTTTATAGCAGTTGAGGCTCTGGACCTCCTGACAGCAGGTCCCTGTCATATAGTGTATATGTTTATTTCTGCTTCCAAACTGCTTAACTTTGCATTTATGTAAATTAAACATATTCTGCTACCTGCCTGCCCAATCCCCCAATTAATCCAAATCTAATTGTGAAGTAACATTCTGTTCAAACTGTATTATTGCTTAATTTTGTATTATCTGAAAACACTGGCACTTGACTTCCGATACCCTTTGAAAGATTATTAATTAACAAAATAAAGAAAAGTTAATCCAGGACAGAATATTTAGGTACTCCACTTACAGCTTGAGACTTTTGAACTCTATGCTTAAACCAGCTTTATCACCCCTTCTTTTTAATGTCGCTTTGGAGCCTCTAGCAGTTCGATTAAGAGACATTTTAATAGGGATCCCTCTTGGTACTCATGACTGCAAATACTTTTCAATGCAGACGATCTACTGTTGTTTCTGGAAAATACTCATCAATCTATTCCGATAATTTTGCAATGTCTTGAAGAATTTAGTTCATTTTCAGGGTATAAGGTTAATTTAGAGGAAAGCGAATTAATGCGTGTAGGTAAATGCACTGCTCTTCTTCCTAAGATCCCATTTAAAGTGGTAGATGCTATCAAATATTTAGGTCTAGAACTGCATAAGAACCCTAAGAATTGGTATGTATCAAACTCTGCCTCTTTTTCAAAAGATAAAAACAGATCTTCAACTATGGCTTCCTTTCTGTTATTTATGACGGCTCGGGTAAACCTAATTAAAACAATTATTTTTCCACGTCTTCTTTATCCTCTCCAAAATTTACCATTATTTATATTAAATAATGATTTGAGTAAGCTTTATGGTTATTTTTCTAAGTTTATCTGGAAGGATAAAAAAAACTCAAATTGCCCTTGCTAGATTAAGGCAAAATCTTGGAACTGGTGGATTAGCATGTCCAGATATTAGGCTATACAATCTGGTGGCCTTGGCAAAATTCGCCCTAGATTGGATTGCTGAAACCAATATAGTATCTTCTTTTGATATAGAGACATTTTTTATCTTTCCATCGGCTTTAAAGGCTATACTTCATTGTACCCCTCGATACTTACCCTCAAATTCTGTCTGCCTTATCTCAATTAAGAATATAGTTTTAGCATAGCACAAGTTTTGCTGGCGTCTGGGCATTGATTTTACTTTTCAGAATTTCTGTCTATAACTAGTAACCCACAGTTTTCTCCGGGTATAAATAAAAAATTATTCAAATCTTGGGCCGAAAAAGGTTTAAGCTCGGTGAAGCAACTATTGGATGAAAACTATCAAATGTGTTCTGCTGAATCACTTTTTCATTACTATAATATACCAAGGTCAAATATGTTTGCATACTTTCAAATACGTCATTATATATCTTCCAGAAGTGGCTTTTTCAGCTATCAAGCTCTGTATACAAAAATTTATAGCGGGTGATGCTTCAATTTCATTGATGTATGACATTATGGATAAGATTTGTAATTTTTGGTTACCAGTTATTTCTTTAATAGACCATGAAAAAATTAGACAAAGCTTTACTACTCTTATTAAGCGTAAAAAATTTTAATTATGGCTGAAAATCCTATATTGGTTTAATAATCTCTATAAGACGACTATCTCTCTCTCATTAGAATATTTTTTTTTATTAATTATTACTCAGAACTCTAGAGACAGCTACTGGATACCCATTTTAAATACTATTATTTTTACAGCTACACACTTCATACTAAAAAATTTGAAAGCTAGTAGGACCCCGGGTTCTGCCTTGGTCCTTAAGGGCAATCAAGATCAAATAGTCTTTGAATCATATCATCTTTAAGATGCCTCGGAGAAAAAAATTAAAAAATTTTTGTTGGGATAGCTTCCTATCACTAACTCATACCTTACCTACCTCCAAAAACGGATTCTTTTTCCATTTTATCTTCTACTAGTTTTGCAGAATTAGTGTTATTAGATATCTTTCTGTATACATGGATCACTAATGTTGGAGAGACATATTGAAGCTTATAGCAGTTGAGCTTCGGGGTATTCAAAGGTTGGATCCATATAAGGAGGGAGGATGGATTTTTCCCTTCTTTTTTAATCTCCGCTATTTTTCTCTCTTTTTGTTGTTTTCTGTTTTATATTTTATTAGGTTAAGTATGCTAGTAATTCCTGTTGTCCATTATAGCAGGAGGAAGGGTTTGAGCAGAGTTGCAGTCAGCTGAAAAGCAATCAGAACAGGTTATGATCAATCCAGTTGACCTTCGCCAGATTACTGTTCTTCCAAAGGCAGAATGGGAAAGAATTCAGAATAATGTAAACACTTTGGAGAAAGAAGCAAGGGAAATTTATGAAGAAATGAAAGAGAGAGAAGCCCTGCATTTACGGTCCAAAGAGATAGTGAAAAACTGGACTAATACTATTGCTGGTCAGAGACAGAAAAAACTGAAAGCAAAAAAGCTACGTGAAGAAAAAGAAGAGGAGGAGAAAAAAGAGATTGATTTAGAAGAAGCCAAATATCAAGCAGAAAAAAAGAAGAGAGGCCATTGAGAAAGCGAGGATCAAACAGTACTATGATACTGACAAAGTCAAGAAATTTCATGGTGCACTTTTACTTACGGAAGTAATGATAGAAAGAGAAGCACAGATTGAATTGAAGAATAAAAGGATGCTTCTGGAGAAGAAGAGGGATGTGGATTTTGTAAAGAGAGAACTGGAAGAAGGAAGAGTGACTGACCAAAAGAGAGCCCTTCAGCAGATCACAGACAGAAAGAAAAACACAGAGGACATCCTAAAACAGATAGAGGAACACAAACATGCTGCCGAGTTAGAGAAAATAACAGAGATGAAAGAAGGTGAAGAAATAAGGAAACTAATAAGAATGTATGAGTTAGAAAGGAACAAGTTGGAACAAATGAAAATAGAACAAAAACGGCATATCATGATGGATCATCTTGCACATGTTGGAGATAAGAATTTTCTTACAGAGCAACATCAGGAAGCTGAAGATTAAATTTCGTTCTTGCAAAGAAAAAGTTGGCCGGTATCTGAAAAGTAAGAGAAGAAGAAATAAATAGACTTACTGTAGAGCGTAGAAATCAAATCACTGATCATCTGGCAGCAAAACTAAAAGAGCAACAGGATGATGAAGATGAGCATATCCATAATGCAGTTACAGCATTAGAATCAAAGAACAAAAAAGAAAGCGAAAAAAAAAGGTAAATTGAAGGCAGACATAAAGGCAATCACAAAGCAAAGGCCAACTATGAGGTGAAAAAAAAGAGTAGGAAGAGAAAGAGCAGAAGTTTAAAGCTAAGCAAGAGAGTTATGCCATAAAAGAAGCAGACACCCTATTTATTGCCCATGAAAAAGAGAAAATGAGAAGAGCACAAGAAGAGAAGCAGATTATGCAAAATGCTGAAAAATCCACAATGTCTCAAGTGGAAAAACAAGGGGAGCTAAAGTATGCCAAACAAAACAAAAAATGTATGGTTAAGGAAGAAGATTTCCAAGAGTATGCAAAACAAGTGATTGATTCTGTTACTAAAGCTAGAAGAAATCCATATCCCCTTAAAAAGAATGAACAAAGTGGTATTGGTGGTGGGCGTGGCCCAGTTTACAATCACCTAGATTACAAGTTTTGCGTCCGTGTTTTAACGCTGAAAAAATGTTAATTTCAGAGTTAAAACAGCACAGCAGCCATTACAAGTCTTGTCGGTATAGCTGTACCGCAAGCATTTTAGCCTGTAACGCAACGTCAGTCCCGCACTCGTAAAAATGACATTTTTTCATGGGACTTCCATAGCGCTGCCATTATGAGTTTTGTGGTGAGGCTAAAAAGCTTGCGTTGTAGCCTATACTGACAAGATCTGTTTCGCAATCTGCAAGCAGTAGTTTCACGCTACAAAACTGTTACATAAAACTCATAACTAAAGTGTCACAAAGTACACTAAACACCCATAAACTACCTATTAACCCCTAAACTGAGGCCCTCCTGCATCGCAAACACTAAATTCAATTTATTAACCCCTAATCTGCCTCTCCCGACATCGCCACCACTAATAAAAATGATTAACCCCTATTCCGCCGCTCCCTGACATCGCCGCTACTATACTAAAGTTATTAGTTATTAACCCCTAAACCGCCACCCTCCCCCTTCACAAACACTATTTAAATATTATTAACCCCTAATCTGCCATCGGCCCTTATCGCCCCCACTATACTAAAGTTATTAACCACTAATTCCGCCGCCACTATAATAAGCCTATTAACCCCTAAATCGAATGCCCCCACAATGAAATATACTAAATAAACTTATTAAACCCTAAACCGAAAGCCCCCACATTGCAATAAACTAATTTAAACATTAAAAAAGCACCACAGCCATTACAAGTCTTGTCGGTATAGCTGTACCGCAAGCATTTTAGCCTGTAACACAACGTCAGTCCCGCATTCGTAAAAATGACATTTTTTCATGGGACTTCCATAGCGCTGCCATTACGAGTTTTGTGGTAAGGCTAAAAAGTTTGTGTTGTAGCCTATACTGACAAGATCTGTTTTGCAATCTGCAAGCAGTAGTTTCACGCTACAAACTGTTACATAAAACTCATAACTAAAGTGTCACAAAGTACACTAAACACCCATAAACTACCTATTAACCCCTAAACTGAGGCCCTCCTGCATCGCAAACACTAAATTCAATTTATTAACCCCTAATCTGCCACTCCCGACATTGCCACCACTAATAAAAATTATTAACCCCTATTCCGCCGCTCCTCCGACATCGCCGCCACTATACTAAAGTTATTAGTTATTAACCCCTAAACCGCCACCCTCCCACTTCACAAACACTATTTAAATAATATTAACCCCTAATCTGCCATCCGCTCTTATCGCCCCCACTATACTAAAGTTATTAACCACTAATTCTGCCGCCACTATAATAAGCCTATTAACCCCTAAATCGAAACCCCCCCACAATGAAATATACTAAATAAACTTATTAAACCCTAAACCGAAAGCCCCCACATTGCAATAAACTAATTTAAACTAGTAACCCCTACACCTAACGACCCCCTAACTTTATATTAAATATTATTACAATTTCCCTATCTTAAATTAAAATTTACCTGTCAAATTAAAAATTACAATCCAATTACAAAAAATAAAAAAGACTAAATTACAAAAAATAACAAATACTAAATTATTAAAAATAACAAGCGAAATTATCCAAAATTAAAAAGAATTACACCTAATCTAATAGCCCTATCAAAATAAAAAAGCCCACCCAAAAAAAACAAAACCCTAGCCTACAATAAACTACCAATAGCCCTTAAAAGGACCTTTTGTAGGGCATTGCCCTAAGTTAAACAGCTCTTTTACCTGTAAAAAAATACAAAGACTCCCCAACAGTAAAACCCACCACCCAACCAACCCCCCAAAATAAAAAAAAACTAAGCTACCCATTGCCATGAAAAGGGCATTTGTATAGGCATTTCCCTTAAAAGGGCATTCAGCTCTTTTGCATTGCCCTGAAAAGGGCATTTAGCACTTTTAAGAAGAGCCCAAACCCTAAACTAAAAAAAAAGCCCACCCAAAAAAACCCTTAAAAAAACTCACTAAAAATCACTAACCCCCGAAGATCCACTTACAGTTTTTGAAGTCCCACTAGAACGATCTTCATCCGGGTGGCGAAATCCTCATCCTGGCAGCAAGACGTTTTCATCCAGGCGGCCTCTTCTATCTTCATCCAGGCGGCATCTTCTATCTTCATCCCGGCGGCGTGGAACAGGTCCATCCTGAAGACATCCGCCGTATACTGAATCTTCAATGCAAGGTACGCGATTCAAAATAGCATCCCTTGCATTCCTATTGGCTGATTTGATTTTGGAAATGCAAGTCAGCCAACAGGATGAGAGCTACTGAAATCCTATTGGCTGATTCGAACAGCCGATAGAATTTCAGAAGCTCTCATCCTATTGGCTGTTTTGAACTGCCAATAGGATTTCAGTAGCTCTCATCCTATTAGCTGATTTGAATTTTCAAAACCTAAACTGTTTTTTTAGATAATTTTGTTTGTTATTTTTGTAATGTTAGGTTTTTTATGTTTGTAATGTTAGGTTTTAGTGTAAGGCAGCTTAGGTTTTATTTCACAGGTAAGTTTGTATTTATTTTAACTAGGTAGTTAGTAAATAGTTAATAACTATTTACTAACTAGTCTACCTAGTAAAAATAAATATAAACTTACCTGTGAAATAAAAATCAAACCTAAGTTAGCTACAATATAACTATTAGTTATATTGTAGCTAGCTTAGGTTTTATTTCACAGGTAAGTATGTATTTTGTTTTAAATAGGTATTATTTAGTTAATAACTGTAACTTTAAATTAGCTCTATTTTAATTATGTTAAAGTTAGGGGGTGTTAGGGTTAGGGTTAGGTTTAGGGGTTAATAGTTTAATTTATTTTGTTGCAATGTGGGGGGCTGGTGGATTAGGGGTTAATAGGTTTATTTAGTGGTAGTGATGTGGGAGGCCAGAGGTTTATGGGTTAATAACTTTATTATAGTGTGGGCGATGTTGGGGTGCAGGGGAATAGGGGTTAATAACTTTAGTATAATGGGGGCGATATCGGAGTGACAGATTAGGGGTTAATAGCTTTATTTAGGTGGTGGCGATATCGGGAGTGGCAGAATAGGGGTTAATAACATTAAATAGGTGTCAGCGATGTTGGGGGCAGTAGATTAAGGGTGTTTAGATGTGGGGTTTATGTTAGGGTGTTAGGTTTAAACGTATTTTTTTCCCGTTAGACATCAATGCGGCTGTGTTACAGAGCTTTTCTTTCCACGATCGCAGGTGTTAGGCTTTTTTCGGACCCGCTCTCCCCATTGATGTCTATGGGGAAAGTGTGCACGAGCACATCAAAACAGCGCTTGGATTGTGTGCGGTATTGAGCTTAACGCAACCATTTCACATGCACAAGCCAGCTGTTTGAAAACTTGTAATTGCTTCGCTATAGAGGGTTAAATAACGCAACTTTTGTTGTGTTCATTAATTTCCCTATAGCGTGCATAACTTGTAATCTAGCTGAATGAAAGGGGTGGAATTCGTCCAAGTTATCTAGTGCAGGACACCAGTGGGGTTCAGTTACCTGCATACCAGAATGACACC
Source organism: Bombina bombina (assembly GCF_027579735.1). Taxonomy (NCBI): domain Eukaryota; kingdom Metazoa; phylum Chordata; class Amphibia; order Anura; family Bombinatoridae; genus Bombina; species Bombina bombina. Next base: position 595,455,274 of record NC_069502.1, read on the forward strand.
ACCCATCAAATTAAACAGGTTTATGATGATGGTGATATTCATAAGTCAAAAAGAAAACTTGGTTTTACGTGGTAAAAAACGATTAGTGTCTGTAATGGAGTTGTGAGAAATCTGAAACAAAAATTTTCTTTTCTGGTATCCCCTCATCAATTAACACTTTAAATATGTGAAAGATTACAGTGCGTGGTGTATGACTTCTTTTACCCATCACTTGTGTATCAACACAAAATCTATAAAGAAACTATGCATTGATGTGCTATAAAGTGCAAGTCATTATAATTTTTATGAAGCTAATACTGTATCTACTTAGACCAACTCTATGTAAATACTGACTGCTATGTTACTGTGGCAAATAAAAATTGTAAAATTGTCTTCCGACATCCCCTCAAAAAAAAAAAAAGAATGTTAGTAATTAATCCTATATGTTAGTTTGCCATATTTTCAACAAATCAGGTGTGGAATCAATATAATGGTTACGTAATATAAAATTAAATTATAGATAGGATCTTGTTGATGTACTAAAATGTTAGTTGTATTAATCATGATTATGTATCTCGTATATTGTTTCTTTTTTTGAGGAGATTGTCCTCTCTTATTATTTTTTACCATTGTACATCACATATATTAAATTAAGAATAAAGAAAAAAAATGTATTCAAAAAAACAGTTTTTTAATCCATGAACAAGCAATGTCTTACAAACTGTTTTTTTTTTTTCAATTTGTACACTAATCTTCTATGTGGAATTGTATAAAATGTTTTATCAAAATGTTAAAATGTCACATATACTGCAACAGTCTAATATGTTCTTTTACTAACTTCCCCATAGAATACAGGTTTTGATGACAATCTTTCTGATAACTGCTGCTTATAATAAGGTTTCAGTTGTTGCTATAAGGACAGTGTGTTTAGGTGATCATAATTAAAAATGTATTTGCCCTCTAAAATATTATAGCCACAAAAGCGTTTTCAGTTGGAAAGTTCCAGTAAACGTGTTTTCAGTTGTTAAGTACTTGTTATTAGAATTTAAACTGAGAATCCAATTGAAATTGACATATATAATGGTTGTTTCACACCTCTTAAGGTTATATTACAGTTGTTTTGAATAAACCCCTTGTCTACAGTGTGTAAGGGAAATAATCATTTAAATGTGTGAGATTGACCTATTGTAATCCGAATCCATCCTGATAACTGTAAGAAATCGGAATTTGTTTATGGGCATGATTTATATAGTGGGCATGTTTGCCACTTTTATAATAATTTAAAGTATATATATATATTAAATTTTTTTCAATTAGTGTTTGAGAAAGAACCATTTTCTGGTTTGGCATGATTTACATAAGAAAGCAAGAACACTGTTGTAAAATAGGTTTTATTAGAAGCAAGTGGCCACAATTTATCTTGTATAATGGGATTATAATATTTTCATTTTGTAAATCATAAAATAGTGAAGTAACTAGGTTTACTCCATTGTAATAATATAGCTGCAAAATTACTACCAAAACTGAAAATCTCACTGTAGAGAATGAGGGTTTGTACTTAAGCAATTTGTATTACTGAAGATGGCAACCTGAAGTTCTGGATATTGTAAATCACAAGTTGGGATATCTAACGTTGTAAAAATAACCTGTGCAAAATATCTCACCAACAAACAAGATGAAATGGCAAATGGTTAAATCTGAGTCAGAAATTGACAATCATGAAGGGGTAAGTATGAATTAAAAGAACAACTTTTTCAGAGTGTGGGTTCTACATGCCATTTCTAGTTATTTTTTCTGCTTTTCCTTCAGATTTCATTAGCTTATGAGATATCTTGTATTAAATACATATTAATATGTAACATGTGTCCCGCCTACTGCCCATGGACTATGAAATAATAATGAATAGAGCTTTGATGAATTTATACCGAATATACATGTACGGCTCTAGAATGTCTTCTGTGGCCATTTCCGAGTGTCTTGCACATGTGCAACATAATATAAGTATTCCAAATATTGTTTACATACTTGCAAATATGTAGAAAAGGTCATATCGGGTTGTATCAAGTGCCTGTAGGTGTTAAATTTCATAAATGTAAAACGTTCTCAAAAACCTGTTGAAAAGTATTGAGAGAATGGATTGTAATCACAGAGAAAATTTTCAGTTTCATGTGAAAAAACAAGCCTTTTTTTTCTGTGAGAAGAAAATGTGTACCTGTAATCTTGTGATTGTGATCGCTTCAAAATTAAAAGTGCTGACAATCTATTGAAAACTCTCTTAAAAAGCCAATAGATTGTGTTTAACCCCACATTTATATTAATTAAAAATAATCTCTTTTTTATTAAACCATGTTAACTCCTACTGATGTATTTTGAACACCACCAGGTTTTTTAATGTCAGATGTAAATCTGTTTGTCATATGTCTATCGCCCCATTTTGTTAACTAACGGCTAGATTACGAGTTTGGCGTTAAGGGTTCCTAACGCTGCTTTTTATCGCCCGCTGGTATTACGAGCTTGGCAGGTACAGGTGTACCGCTCACTTTTCTTTCACGACTTTTCCATACCGCAAATCCACTTACATCAATTGCGTATCCTATCTTTTTAATGGGATTTTCCTAACGCTGGTATTACAAGTCTTGGAAGATATGAGCGGTACAGCCTCTACCTCCAAGACTCCTACCGCATATAAAAGTCAGTAGTTGGGGGGCAGAGCCAACTGCCAACATGGAAGGTCGCTGAAGCATGGAGCTCTGATCAATAGCTAATGAAATGGGCCAACTATTGCTTGACAATCGGTCAATAACCTACACAACTACCTCTCATCAGCTCCTGGATCGCTCTGAAACCATTTAGCACCGTGTTAGAGCTGATTATCACTGCCTTATCGTCAAGAGCTGACAACATACGCACAACAATACGGGGCCTTTTTTATGCATAGAACATGGAGGGATATTATGACACAATACAGTCCCTACTTAAAAGATTTGAAACCAAAATGGACATTCACTTTAAGGATCTCCTCATGGCTTGCAGAGGCGCAGAGAGCGACTGTTCCGACTGGCCTAATGAAGTGAAGCTGGTCCATAATGGCGAGGGAGATCGAAACAGGCAGGATCATGATAGGTCACCCCCAGACCGCTCTGATCTGACAGCGGAGACCTCTCCACACCTAGACACAAAAGAGGTCAGTGACAGTCAACCAGTGGCAGCAGTGGAATGACGACTTAAACGAGTGAAACCTAACAACATAGGGTCTCTGGCTATTGAATATGTATGCCCGGTTTATTGGTATGCTAATTTGAGATCTGACAAGCCCTTAGCTTCTATGGGCCCCGGGAGTTTGGAAGCCCATAATGCTGCTGACATCTGTGAGATATGTTCAGTGTTGTTCTTTCAGGAGTGTGCTCTGTTTTTACTTTCGTCCAGTGCACAGTACACAGGATGGATTCGTATGGGTGTGGGCTAGAACAGAGAGCTGCGTTTATGCGGAGAAGGAGCGCAGGCTCCTATAACACCGATGTGTTTTTTTTTACTCAAATTCCTTTGTATGCAGCATCTTCACGGATAACGTTTGGATCACTTGTGATAACGGTGTTTGCCCACTACCGTTGCAGGCGCTTAGTTTCCATGTCTGGCATGCTTTAAAACTAGACACTGTCTCTGTTTATTATTTTTTGGCACTTGATGTCCTTAGTGCTTACATTTGGATCCCTGAGTTAAGATGACCATAAGCTACTGACATCTCGATCCATATAAGGGCTACCTACATGGGCTGAAGGGGAGAGACTCCACATGACTCTACTCTGCTCATATATGCGTATTTTCTGCCCCACCACTATTTAAATTAACTCTGCTAGCCCATCAGACGTTTGGTTGAACTTCAATGTTTGCAGATTTAGCATATTAACCAAGTTATGTACCTAACTTCTTTTCCCCTGCCTACAGTTATCGTAGCTATTATTAGTCAGACATCTGTGTGTAACCAAACTGTGCATGTTAGAGTTAGAGATGGCGCTAAAAGATTTAATTATGCTTATTTGATAGGTGGGTTTTCGCTACAGTATTTTTGTAATCTATTATACTAGCTCCTCTGTAATTATGCATACATTAGATGTTAATCTTGCCATGACTTTGCGAGATGGAGAGGGAACATGTAGGTATTTTGCCTTTATAATTCTTATCTTTGGTATATTCATCCATTATGTCTGTCATTGTATATACACAAGCCATATATGTATAGTAGTTAGGCACCTAACACTAACCCCTTTTCACATGGTATAATATGTTGGGTGACCACATTTCACCTATAAGGCCTAGCTGAGTTTGGATAAACAGGTGAAGTTGTTAGCTTGCTGCGCCAAACGCCTATCTCATGCTCCCACAAGTGTAAATGATGCCTAATATGTCATTCTTATACATAAACAGTTTATATGGACTGAGGCTCACGGAGGTTATATAATTCATGCATACTTCTGCTAACTGTTCTAGATGTCTCCCTTATACAGCTAAATGTTGGTACCTTGTAGTATCCATTGCTTCTAAAGATGACTTAGACACTAGGGGCAAATGTTTATGTTATATGTGCAGACGGCCTCATATCAGGGATACTAGCTAGCTTTTCTGTGCTCAAGATATTTTAGCGATACCGATTATGTCTATTTTTGTACATATATATCTCAACTATATGGCTAAACTGGTCATAGGGGTCCCATAGAAGACTGTATATATTTTTATTATTTCTAACTCCTTGCATGGCCTGTACCCGTTAGACGTCTTTGCATGTATATAGTTGCCATGCCCTACAAAACCTAATACTGTAGGTTTGTAGTTTCAGACACAGTACCACCTCATTACTAGAGCACATCATTTATTTTTGTTGGGCTCCTCTCCTCCCTTTCCTGCCGGTACTGGTTGCCTGCGAGTCATACCCCTACTCCCTTTTCCCTCATCGCCTATAGGTGGCACCTCCCCAGGAGAGGAGCTCATCTTGAAGCTCCCTATATCTCATCTTATACCATGGCGTATATCATATATCTTATAGCTCATATTGCATACATCCTAATACATCTCTTTGAGAATAACTGCTCCGGAATGTAATCTTATTCATTCTATACACAAAAGCCTAGGGACTTTTTTCAGGTCTTTACTTAAGTATACTCATAGAGTACAGCTATAATGATAACAATCTGGGAAACTTGTTAGCTCCAATATAACTTATGGCTCTGCCCTCCATCCTCTCCTCTTGTGACTTAAAATCCCATTTAGCTACTTTGCATAAATTATATTCCCCCCCCCCCCTTATCCATATATGCACACATCTAATATGGTGAATGTCTTATGCTGTATTAATCCGCACTTTTTTTCCAGTTATGTTTATAAATCATGCCAGTAAGTGGCTATGTATCATTATAATTCCCTCTAGCGACATAAGCTATTAGTGATAGGTTCATGAGAGACCTATAGACTAGACTAGGGGGGAAAAAGGTACTTCTCAGTTAGATTCCTTATTTTACATATGTCAGATGAAAGTATCATACCAAAGGACAGAATGCTATACTAAAGAGGTACTTCACTAACATTCAACAAAAGGAAAAAAGAGGTAATACTTGATTATTTGTATTTTATTTTGTATTCGCGTACAATGTCCTTTATTTTAATTATGTGGTTTTTTTTTTTGGAGAGATACATATATGATGTTTGAGTTAAGATTTCTTTACTCTCTTATATGAAAAGGTTTCATTGTCCAATAGATAAACAATGTCTTGTACGCAAAATTTACCAAAATGATACAAAACGTATACTATGCTCATGTTTTTTTTTTCTTTCTCGTATTGCCTCAATAAAAAACTTTGATTTAAAAAAAAAAAAAAAAAAAAAGTCAGTAGTTAAGAGTTTTATAGGCTAACGCCGGACCATAAAGCTTTTAACTAAAGTGCTACAAAGTACACTAACACCCATAAACTACCTATTAACCCCTAAACCGAGGCCCCCCCCCACATCACAAACACTATAATAAAATTATTTAACCCCTAATCTGCCGACTGGACATTGCCGCCACGTACATTATATCTATGAACCCCTAATCTGCTGCCCCTAATATCGCAGACACCTACATTATATTTATTAACCCCTAATCAGCTGCCCCCAACGTCGCCGCCACCTAACTACAATTATTAACCCCTAATCTGCTGACCGGACATCGCCGCCACTATAATAAATGTATTAACCCCTAAACCGCCGCACTCCCGCCTCGCAAACAATAGTTAAATTTTAACTAAAATTTGTGGAAGTATAGAAACTTGCCACAGGACAGTATGCACCTTTAGCACTCTACACCCAGACTTGTGGATAGTACTATGAATGAGAACTTACTTAAAATATAACTTTTATTGAACTTGCTTAAAAACTGTACACAAATTACACACAACACATAGAATATTAAAATCCTCAAAGTAAGCTATGTTTACTTAATGCTGAATAGGGTGAACACTAATATATTGTGTGCCTTAATGTACTGTATCTGTGTATCACACCAATCCGATCAGCATAAGACAATAGTAGACTCCTATGTACTATATCTGTCAACAAGGTTGTAGGTATGTATACCTGTATAGGTCTATTGTGGGTTGTGATAATGTTTCTATTAGATCTATCAGTTCACCTGTAGATCAAATAAATCTTATCTCCTGATAGTTATATAATAATATGTTCCGTGGAACTAGATTATGTAATCATGTATTTTCGTGGCACTGTATTGTAACAGTATTTTCTGCTGATATGGAAATATATAGCGTTATCTTTAATTGCTGGAATTCGTGTTCACTATGATTTATTGGTGGGTAGCTGAGTAATCTCCTTCTAATTATTGTATCAACCTATATTGAATAAAGTTTTGAATGTAGACAATAAATTACTGATAGTGGGTTAATAGCATGTGTTATTTCTATAAGTACCCCAATATTATTGCTATTGGGATATAGTGACTGTGTAGGTGGTAGTCTTTCCCATTAGGTTGCAAGCCTTGGAAATATGTTGGCTTCAATTACACTGATATTGTTCACTTTGCTGGCTCTGATATTGTCCACTTTGCTGGCTCTGATTATTTATAAGGTATTGCCACCTATAAAGTTTCCATTAGTTATATGATGCGTGTGGATAGATTTTCCTCCTCCAAAACAGATATGATGCTCTTTATTATAGTAGGTTTGCTAAGGTGTTGTTGATTGCTGTAATAGCACTGTATTGACACAGTAACAATACTAATAGTATAAATTGCTTATCCTTGATGATCATATCTCAGTGCTTTCAAAAGGCTTATCCTTCTGTCCAACAAACAAGATCGACAAATTTGAAATAGTAAAGGATATCCAATTATATTTAAGAAAACTGGCCCTTAAAAACTTCTTTGCAACAAAAAAGAAATGTGAAGAATGGAGCCCAGAGGAACTAGAAAGTATTCAGGCTCTGGAAATGCTATTGGAATAATCCAATCCTAAAACAATCTTCAATTGGAGAAATAATATTCAAAACAAATCTACCTTCATACCAAATAATATCAATTTACCACAACTAGAAGTTTTTAATAAACTGGTATATGAAGAAATCACTGATTTACAAATAACAGCTACTCAAAGTAATCTAACTTTTAGAGAACAGGAAGAAATCATCATACGCAATGCAGACAAAGGAGGGAATATAGTTATTTGGCCGGTGGATATGTATCTCAAAGAAGTTAACAAACAACTAAGGAACACTATGTGTTATACTAAATTACTTTGTAACCCAATGACGGGATACAAGAAAATCTATTACAACATGATAGACCAAGCATTTGGCCAAGAAATTATTTCAAACAAAGAAAAGAAATATTTAATGGTATCTGATCCTAAAATACCAACTTTCTATCTGATACCAAAGGTCCATAAAGATCAAAAAAACCCTCCCGGAAGACCCATTGTATCCGGTATCGGATGTCTGACTGAAAAAGCAAGTCAGTATATAGATTTCCGTTTGAGAGAATATGTATGGGAATTACCCTCATACATCCAGGACACTATGCAATTACTGCAAAAGTTAGAAAACATTAATCTCAATGAAAATACTTGGCTGGTAGCCACCGATGTGGAGTCACTATATACTTCAATAAACCATAAAGATTGAGTGGCAGCAGTACAATACTTCTTAGATCAAAAATCAGAGGAAGATGAAGAACACAATGACCTCATAATTAAATTCTTGAATTACATACTAAATTGCAACTTCTTCATATTCGATGGAAAATTTTACCTTCAAACTAGGGGAACAGCCATGGGGATAGCATGCGCCCCCACCTACGCAAACCTATTTCTAGGGTGGTGGGAGGCAGAACATGTTTTTACGGATACAAACACAGAATATACCAACATGATTCCCCTATGGCTTCGGTTTATAGATGACATCTTCTTCATCTGGGAAGGCAATTATGAAGATCTACTCAAATTTTTGAAAACACTAAATACCAACAATTTAAACATCAGACTAACACACAAAGCAAATCAAAGGAAGATAGACTTTCTAGACGTCACCATCTACAAAGATCAACAAGGCAATATAGAAACAGATCTATATAGGAAAACAACAGCTACAAATAGTCTACTCTACAGCACTAGCTCCCATGCGCCAGGAACTATTAAGAGCTTACCGGTGGGTGAATTCTTAAGAATAAGACGAAATTGCTCAAATGATGAGATCTTTAAGATAAGAGCTGAAGAATTAACAGAGAGATTAATGAAAAGAGGTTATAGCAAAACCAGTATCAAAAAAGCAAGATATAGAGCCCTTCACACCAATAGGAGAGAATTACAAAACAAAAAAACCTAAAAAAGAAACACAAATTCCAAGACTCATTCTCACATATAACCATCAAACATCAGAGGTGGTTAAAATCATCAACAAACATTGGAACATACTCACGTCTGATGCAAATTTAAAACAACAAATAGGAGACAAACCAATGATTGGATATAGAAGAACTAAAAACTTAAAAGATCTTGTAAGCAGTAGTCACTTTCAACCTAAAAAAACAACTACGGCCTTCAGACCAGGATCCTATAGATGTGAGAACTGCAGTACTTGTCAATATATGACACTGACTACAGAAATAATGGACAGATTTGGAACAAAATATACGATCAAGAGATATATCAGCTGCAATACAGAGGGAGTAATCTATGCTCTGAGATGCAGCTGTAACCTATTATACATAGGTATGACTACACGCAAACTCCATACACGACTAATGGAACATCTAAGGAATATAAAAAATGCGGCAACAGATAAAGAAAGAGGTAAAACACTTACAAGTGTAGCAGCCCATTTTTTAAATTTTCATCGTTCTAACAAACAAGAGCTTACTTCCTGGGGTATAAAAAAATAAGTTTGGGAATCAGAGGAGGCGACCTAGAGACGGCACTCCTCAAGGCTGAAACTAAATGGATTTATTGGCTAAATACAGTGGTTCCCAAAGGAATGAATGAACAGAACAATTATTATATATTCTTATAAATAAAAACCACAACTCTTTAACAAGAGTTGAGCAATTAACGGATACTTACATTGAATAAAAAATAAATTGGATACAAACTCAAACCTAATCTAAGAGAGTTTTACATAGTTTCACACCTCCCAACATCACTAAGGCACTGATCATAGAAATTGATCAATTCACAGTGAACAATCACCACATGAACTTTTAACCTTGATTTTTGTGTTTAGAACACTTTTTTACACCATCCAAAATATATTTTTTTGTTTTTTCTTTAGCATTAATCTTTATTTATTTTTTATTATAATTTTTTTTATATATATATATATATATATATATATATATATATATATATTATAATTTTTCTTTTTTGTCACACAATATCACAAATTACACTATTACCACACAAGATTACCCTGTCACACTTTGATGTATAGATCACATCCAAGACAATATTGTCATCAATAACAGTGAAGAGACACTAGTTAAGAAAACACTAGAACAAACGCCCTGACAAGGAATCACGATTAATTTATAACACATTATTTCTCAGTAAATCACAAGCACGGTCAGACTTAACCCAACACAGCAACACACTCACCTCCACACAAGGAATTAGAATAAATCTTAAGAGATCCAAAATGTATCATAGCAGTAAGATAACAATTAGTAAAGGATAATATAATTTTATAAGTAAAAGATACAACTACAAGAATATATTAACAAACAGAAGAGAATCAATCAAACCCAAATCCATCAGAGGACCACTGTAAGAACACACTCAGGATTATATCCTCATTGAACTGAACATACAAGTATCAAAGGACCATATCCTCACTATACAGAATACAGAAATTGAATAGAATATACGTAAGGGGGATCAATACTTAGATACCAGTACAAATATAAAACAAGTCTCCATCCATTTCCCAAGTACGTAAGAATCAACTTTTGCAAACCGTTATTGAATATCTAAAGGAGGACAACAGCAGGTTACCATAAATAATTAATACACAATAGGGTTTATAATAAACTCATTAAATTTAAGCATTAATAGTCAGAAAAATAAAAAATATCCAACAAGCGACTTTTAATAAAACAACTCAAAACTGAAACTATATCTCTCAAGAAATTATTAAAGTATGTCTATATAAAGATATGAGAGAATATACGAACTATGATAACAAACCTGTTCAATACGTTATAACATTGAGGAAGAAACTGTTTTAACAAAATTCACCAATACACAATAACCTTTATAATCCTAGTGTTGAGAACATCAAGATTTACAATAAAGAATGATACCTTCAAATATAGATGATACATCAGGTTAATACCACCTTTATAAAATTGACAATAGTAACACTAAACAAACCAAGATATATTGGAACCAGATTTCTGAAAAATTATTACAGCAAATTGATATAAATAAATGACAAGAATTTACCAATCTGGGTCACATTTCACAACATTGACGAACTAATGATGAATAGAATTAATAATAGACTATGACTTCAACAATCAAGCGTATACAGCAATAACAACAATACCTTGAGTAGTTATAGACGCAAAAAGTTTATACCACCTTTACAAACCAAAAACTACACCCACGGAGTCCCCAACCAATCAGGAACTGAAAGGGGTGGTACTACTTGAAAATTGAACACATAAATGTCCGGAAAATTGGCGGCTCGCTGCCTTTGAAAAAGCCTGTTACGGCGAAACACATCAGTAGTGACAGACGCCTTTTATATGTCAAAGTAACAAGCTTTATGTTAATATCAATCAGTCTCCTATGTTAATTTAAAACTATAATAGTATAGGCTCTACTTGTAGCCTTACCAAGCACGGTATGACAATAGTATAAAAATTATGTGGGTAGCTTAATTGTATAATTGCTATGGCAGTAAGATGTGGGTAGCGTAAATTTAAGAATATTAGAATTACAGTGACGAGAATTTAAGAACAATTCACTACGATTAATTCTATTGGTAACCGGCGATATTGTGGGTTACATCCGGGTACTTCTAAACAGCACTAGTATAAAAACTATGTGGGTAGCTTAATTGTACAATCGCTATGACAATATGATGTATGGGTAGCGTAACTTTACTATCATTTGTAACACAGTGACGAGAATTCAGAAATAAGTCACTACGAGTAATGTATCGGTAGTCAGCCAAAATGTTGGTTACATCCGGGTACTTCTAAACGGTCTATGAGACCTCAGAGTTCAATACACACAACCAAATCTATAACTATAATTCAGCACTAGGAATTTCCTGGTATATACAAAATATCTTGTGATACTATAAAACACGAAATTTGTGGAACGATAATATCTACATGTCACGATCATTTTTGCATAGCATATTAGATTTTTGCGCAAAAAAAGTTAATATCCGAGTAGTTTACAAACAACTGTAGGCTTTTTCAAATATAATCTGACAATCTATGGAAGTTATACTACCAAGATTACACTGATAATAGTTATTATTATAGCCGCAAATCAGTTGATATATGGTTACACTACAGTGATTACAGACAGATATAAACTCCCTATATTTCTACTTACAATTTTAAGTTATACAGAAATACTCTGTCAGAGGGAAACTATATAATATAGCAGGGGATCGTAGACCTTACTGAGGTCCAACACGGCATTTTCTGCCAAGATGTACAATATCATTAAACACCACGATCTCCGGTGGTGTTTAATGATTCTTACCGGCATTTATCACTAATTCAAAGGTGTATGCAGTGTTCACATAACATTAATAGGGGTAAATTCAAACCTCCACAAAGATACACCGCAAATTTGTGAGTGGTGAAAGAGCCTAGGCAACATATATAACAAGTGTACAATAGACAGGTATACTGTATATCCACAATATTAATACCGAGGTACTTGTTGCCAACACAAAGATTGACATAAGTGGTGTATGAATGGGGAATTAATAATTGGCTGAAAAGTCAATACATTAATCGGCAAGTGTATACTGCTCCAAAGTGTAGATACATACAACAAGTTATATGATACTAATGGTAACTAGGAAGACATTATTACTAAGCAATTTATACTATTAGTATTGTTACTGTGTCAATACAGTGCTATTACAGCAATCAACGACACCTTAGCAAACCTACTATAATAAAGAGTATCATATCTGTTTTGGAGGAGGAAAAGCTATCTACACGCATCATATAACTAATGGAAACTTTATAGGTGGCAATACCTTATAAATAATCAGAGCCAGCAAAGTGAACAATATCAGTGTAATTGAAGCCAACATATTTCCAAGGCTTACAACCTAATGGGAAAGACTACCACCTACACAGTCACTATATCCCAATAGCAATAATATTGGGGTAGAAATAACAAATGCTATTAATCCACTATCAGTAATTTATTGTCTACATTCAGACCTTTATTCAATATAGGTTGATACAATAATTAGAAGGAGATTACTCAGCTACCCACCAATAAATCATAGTGAACACGAATTCCAGCAATTAAAGATAACGCTATATATTTCCATATCAGCAGAAAATACTGTTATAATACAGTGCCACGAAAATACATGATTACATAATGTAGTTCCACGGAACATATTATTATATAACTATCAGGAGATAAGATTTATTTGATCTACAGGTGAACTGATAGATCTAATAGAAACATTATCACAACCCACAATAGACCAATACAGGTATACATACCTACAACCTTGTTGACAGAGATAGTACATAGGAGACTACTATTGTCTTATGCTGATCGGATTGGTGTGATACACAGATACAGTACATTAAGGCACACAATATATTAGTGTTCACCCTATTCAGCATTAAGTAAACACAGCTTACTTTGAGGATTTTAATATTCTATGTGCTGTGTGTACTTTGTGTACAGTTTTTAAGCAAGTTCAATAAAAGTTATATATTTTTTTTTTTTTTTAAATAATTTTTTTATTGAAGTTAAAGCATATATCATCTAGACAAGGACTCGCCCTAAGGCAAAAGTTACAACAAAGAGAATAATACATTGTCTATACAAAGACATTATTGAGAAAGCACTTTGCACATACAGCAAGAAAAAATACATTTCAAGTCTGGTTATGAAGATAGACAATATCTTTGGCGAGATAAAATAGAACTTCTTTTTATATTATCAGCGTATGAACTCCACATTCTAATAATATATTACCTAAGATCAAAATATCAGCCTGTGGAGGGTTAAAATAAGTATCAGCCACACTTGGGCCGAGATATATAGGGGGAGGGGGATATTCAGCAGGTAAGCACCACTATATGTATAGGAAAAGGGATGGGAGGACGGAGCCATTGGCGTAGCGTGGGGGGGGCCACAGGGGCGGTTGCCCCGGGCGCATAATTCTGAGGGGCGCTTCCAGCCTCAACTTAGCAAAGGGAAGAAGGGAGGCTAAAAATTCTGACAGGTGCCCAACTCTGTTCTGCGACCCGTCAGGAATGTGGTGATGTCACGGTCGCACATTCTGTCGGGTCGCAGATTTTGATGTCTCGAGAGACTGAGGAACTTGAAGTGACTGTGAAGTGTGAACTGAAGTGTTATCCGGACCGTTACCTGCTACGTAACTTCGTCCGTCCCATTCCCAGCGCGCAGGTCAGGAGGGAAGAAGATGAAGAAGAGCAGCAGAGTCAGATTGTCTAGCGCGCCGCGACTAAGGTAAGGTGTCAGGACCAGACTTACTTATAGCCCTGTTTTTGCCTGATACTAGCAACGCGCAAAATGCAGCTTAATTACAGTTCTATTATTACCCAACAAGTAAGTTCCCTTCCAACAAAGGACCCAGAGCCAGAATGCCATGCATTGCCGGGCACTTTTTAAGGATCTCTAAGCAGAGGTGGGGGGGAGGAATCCTTAAAAAGTGCAATAAATCTCTTTCAAACCCGTGGCACTGGTGGCAGCATGGCTGGGCTCCGCCTTTCTGTTAACCCCAGTTACCTAGTTAGTGGGATGGTGGGGTGATCAGAGACCATACTTTCATGTTTGACCGGATTTTGATTACAACTTACGCCATCTTGTCCTTGCACAAAAAAATTGTATTTGTGACAGTTGACAAAAATAAAACCTTGTTTCCTGTATTTGATTTTTCCCCTCCATGATCTTCCTAGGGCAGAAGTAGATTTAGGGATTTGTGTGCTGTCTGGCACCAGGATTGTGCTGCTCACCAGGCATTTCACTGTGTTTGTCTCCTATCATAGAAGTCTTATGAATTCACCATCTTGAATCTATTTCTTGCTGGACTCCTGAGGTGTGGACTTTTACCGATTTTTAGGGTGTGGGTGCTCATTGCCTTTTTTATATACATTAAACCCACCCTTACTTTATTTAAAATAAAAAAAATAACTATAATTTGTGTTAGTAAATAAATTTAACAGCACCCCCCTAAATACCATACACCCTCCCCCCATATATGTATGTAATGCTGGGTTGTCTGTCCCATGCCCCTTTTATATTGATTACTTACAATTGTTATATTTATAAAGGTAGAATATATACCCCACTTTTATATGTCATTGGCACCCAAAAGACAATCTGCCCAGCAGGGACAACCTTATGTAACAGTTGCCAACCTGTGTGTCTCCTTTTCCTCTTTTTAACGACTTACCAAAAACCAATTGCACCACATATACAATATGCGTTGCTGCTATGTGGGGGTGGGTGCACCCTGTGGTCTGCAGTATTTGTACCATGAAGTTTTATAGATCAGGACATGTCACCACCAGATGGGGGTTAAGGGGAGCTTTCCCCCATGTCTAAAACTAGAATAAATCTTAAAATTTAATATTGTATATATTTGCCCAGCTCTGGAGAGCTGCAGACAGGGTTTGATCACGGGGATAGCACATAATGCTTGCAGGCTTCAGCCACTCCCTCTTGTATTGCCAATATATTGTTTTCTTGGCTTTGTTTGTAAGGCGCTACTGATTAGCAGCTGCTTATGACAAGGGACATATTTTGGGGATATGGGTAGCATCAGCAATAACTGTTAGTTATCCAGTAAAGATGGTTAAGGGAGCATTTTGTGGGAGAGGAGACAGTGTCCCTTGCTTTATGTGTTCTATTAGGCTTGGGTCTTTGCTTGGTTTGTCCCAAATAAAAGAAGCAGCATATCTAAAATGGGGTTGGGGGGGCGCAAAACTTGCCTTGCCCTGGGCGCTGAAAACCCACGCTACGCCACTGGACGGAGCCATATATAAATGTAAGTAACATAGGGAACCTGGAGTGGGCTTAGGAATGCTCGAGCTTAGAGACCATAGGCCTGGCAGCTGGATTATGAAAAGGATAAATTAAATATACCACGGAGAATTAGTCTACTTAGTAGTAGGTAGTGGGGAAGAGTGACATCACAACACCAGGTGGACTATCTAAATAGTGGCAGAAGGCTACTCTGCTGATTCATTCAGGGAGATTCAAACGTTACAGAAACTTATCCAAACATTGCGTATCAAACGTGTCCACTAGCTGAAATGGAGTATAATACATAAAACACTTTCCACATAACATTTGAGAAGATAGTAAACAGTTATGTCTTGTAAATATAAGAACAAGCATTTCTCAGTCTGGCGTCTGATAACAGTTGAGAAGATACGGAACAGTTATATCTTGTAAATATAAGAACAGACAATTCTTAATCTGGTGTCTAAACCCCTGGGGGGTCTAATACTGGCTATTGTGGTGGAGGTGAGAAGTTCTCATGTATCTAGGTTAGTGGCAACGCCTAATTGGGAGTCCCACATGCTTGGAATATAAATATAACATCACTATATGTAAACTTTTTAGAACATATAAGGGAGAATAGTACCGTCCCATCTCAGCATGGCAGCCCAGGGAGCGAGTGGGTAGTAGGTTATAACATCTATAGTTGGTGTTGCGTGTTCACATAGTTGCAATATATCTAGTGGTGTGGGTATGAATGCAAAACAATATCCCTGTAGGGACATCATCCCAAACTTCACCGTAATGCTCAAGGGCAGGTAGTCTATCTTACTCCAGCTTTTTGCATAGCAATAAATGTTAAATGCAATAGCCCACTTATGGAAGAAAGAATAACAATAAAAAACAACTTCTAAAATAAACAGAGTAAGTTGTTTTAGACCATAATATATCTCTGATGTCTCTATCATGCAATGCAACAGGTGGATTGACTATAACAGAAACATATAACACACAATTAATAACCTCTATCTAAATATGTTCTTCTTAAACTTAGAGTTTATCAGTCTCAGTGCAGGCTTAGACTGAAAAGAGTAATTAGTAGATATAATAGTATAAAGCAACTTATACAGGGAGTGCAGAATTATTAGGCAAATGAGTATTTTGACCACATCATCCTCTTTATGCATGTTGTCTTACTCCAAGCTGTATAGGCTCGAAAGCCTACTACCAATTAAGCATATTAGGTGATGTGCATCTCTGTAATGAGAAGGGGTGTGGTCTAATGACATCAACACCCTATATCAGGTGTGCATAATTATTAGGCAACTTCCTTTCCTTTGGCAAAATGGGTCAAAAGAAGGACTTGACAGGCTCAGAAAAGTCAAAAATAGTGAGATATCTCGCAGAGGGATGCAGCACTCTTAAAATTGCAAAGCTTCTGAAGCATGATCATCGAACAATCAAGCGTTTCATTCAAAATAGTCAACAGGGTCGCAAGAAGCGTGTGGAAAAACCAAGGCGGAAAATAACTGCCCATGAACTGAGAAAAGTCAAGCGTGCAGCTGCCAAGATGCCACTTGCCACCAGTTTGGCCATATTTCAGAGCTGCAACATCACTGGAGTGCCCAAAAGCACAAGGTGTGCAATACTCAGAGACATGGCCAAGGTAAGAAAGGCTGAAAGACGACCACCACTAAACAAGACACACAAGCTGAAACGTCAAGACTGGGCCAAGAAATATCTCAAGACTGATTTTTCTAAGGTTTTATGGACTGATGAAATGAGAGTGAGTCTTGATGGGCCAGATGGATGGGCCCGTGGCTGGATTGGTAAAGGGCAGAGAGCTCCAGTCCGACTCAGACGCCAGCAAGGTGGAGGTGGAGTACTGGTTTGGGCTGGTATCATCAAAGATGAGCTTGTGGGGCCTTTTCGGGTTGAGGATGGAGTCAAGCTCAACTCCCAGTCCTACTGCCAGTTTCTGGAAGACACCTTCTTCAAGCAGTGGTACAGGAAGAAGTCTGCATCCTTCAAGAAAAACATGATTTTCATGCAGGACAATGCTCCATCACACGCGTCCAAGTACTCCACAGCGTGGCTGGCAAGAAAGGGTATAAAAGAAGAAAATCTAATGACATGGCCTCCTTGTTCACCTGATCTGAACCCCATTGAGAACCTGTGGTCCATCATCAAATGTGAGATTTACAAGGAGGGAAAACAGTACATCTCTCTGAACAGTGTCTGGGAGGCTGTGGTTGCTGCTGCATGCAATGTTGATGGTGAACAGATCAAAACACTGACAGAATCCATGGATGGCAGGCTTTTGAGTGTCCTTGCAAAGAAAGGTGGCTATATTGGTCACTGATTTGTTTTTGTTTTGTTTTTGAATGTCAGAAATGTATATTTGTGAATGTTGAGATGTTATATTGGTTTCACTGGTAAAAATAAATAATTGAAATGGGTATATATTTGTTTTTTGTTAAGTTGCCTAATAATTATGCACAGTAATAGTCACCTGCACACACAGATATCCCCCTAAAATAGCTATAACTAAAAACAAACTAAAAACTACTTCCAAAACTATTCAGATTTGATATTAATGAGTTTTTTGGGTTCATTGAGAACATGGTTGTTGTTCAATAATAAAATTAATCCTCAAAAATACAACTTGCCTAATAATTCTGCACTCCCTGTAGTTTGACTGATTGTACTTCAACATCATACAGGATCAGCCCTGTCAGAGCACACCTAGTGCATGAGATGGCAGACAGCTGTGTCTAACACAGACAAACTTGCTTAGTGTGGAACTCCGCAATATATAAGACCTCTTATTCAATTAGTTAATATAGGAGTACAAACAGTTTGATGTTAGCACAAATTCTACGTGAAGATTATGTGCAATAGTGCCACCCTGAACAGTGGAAACCTAAAACTTAAGTGGCAACTATTACTTAAAGTGTGATATCCATCATCTGTTGAAAGTGCTGAAACTGTATCATAAAGAGGAGATCCTAGGTGGCTCCATTGTACTTGTCTTTAGAAGCATTCTAATGAGGGGAGAACCATGATAAAACTAATAACATGTAATATAAGAATACCATATCAGTTAGCCAACAGGCACAGATACTAGTATGTCTGAAAGTAGAATTACGCCATACTAAATATATAATGGAGACATTTGCACTAGAAACTCAAACATTAACAGATAGCGAGCTAGTGAATAATATACAATAGGATGGGGAGTTCGCTGAACTTATGTTGCTAGGGTAGGCTAACACTCAAGCTTAACCTTTCTAGGAAAAAGTACTACACTATAACATTAGTATATCTTAGCATCGGTCCTCTATATAAATTAAATTTATGAATGTTTCAGATCCTTAAGAGAACCCTGAAATACTTAACCACTAAGGAGCATATGTAAACGGACATCAAATGAATTACATAGTTTAGGAAGTCATAAGCCCCCGCAAACATTATGAAGCATATTTATAAATAGTAACATGAAGCAAAGTTCTAATGTCCTCTGTAATTCGGCCACAGGGGTATATATGTAACTTTCTTTTAACAATATTCCTACTTAGCATGAAGAAAAAAAATCAGGTTTAAGTTAACAGAAATTATGAGTTTGTGTCCGAATTAGGATGGTGGATGGGATATATTATGTTCATTGTGATAGATGTTGCTACTGAGAAGAGAGCTTGTACTGTGCTGTCCGAATCTGTGGGGGATGGGCCTGGGTGTGTTTTTAACCAACACATCTGTGTAGTTGAGCTGGGCCTGTGAGAATACAGGAGGATGGTTTCCACTGTATAGGCTGATCTAGAGGACTGGTAGGCAGTATATGAAACAAACCCGGTGACCGAGTAAATAAGTTGAGGCTATTCATATCAGGGAAAGAACGGGAGCCAGACCCTAGTAAGGATAGTTTAGAGCGATTGGTGTGAGATTTAAGTAGTGCCTTAGTTCCGCTGTTAGCAGCTTCAATTTGCCCCATCTTCTGAGGTACTGCACTTCTTAAGAGCAACGAGTTTCATCCGGCCCCCGGTTCAGCAGCCTCACCCGGTTTGGCTCCGGTATTCACAGGAGGGTCTCCAGGTAAGTTAGCCATCTCAGGCACCGAAGGGTCCCACACCGCTGTCAAAAAACTATGTGCTCTGACCTTGTCTTGCAGCTGTGTCTGTGGCTTCATCTGATCCGTTGCGCTCCGTAGCCCCGTCCCCATGGGGACCAGGAAAGGCAGTCGGGTACAATTGACTGGATCGGTTCCTGGATGTTGCGTTGTCCCCAGATAGGGGACCTCCTTGTTCGCTGCAGAACCATCTGCATAATTCTGGTGTAAGGCTGCATTAGTCTGTGGTGGGTCCAGTTCCGGCCCGCCTGTCTACTCCTTCACTGCTTTAATCCGGGTGGTGTTCTACGACGGAGCTATCGCAGCTCTCAGTTCAGTGATAAAATCTTGGTGGTGTAAGTCCAGAGAGCGTAATAAAGTATATAGTGCCTCAGTGATTTGCTTCTCCATTGAAACGGTGAAGGGGCAAGTGCAGGAGGTATATCTCCATCTGCCAAGATGTCGCGTGGGCTTCTTCAAGTGCAATGGAGTGCGCTTATAATGGCTTCAGTTAATCCATAGGCCTTAGTGCCAATATTTTGTCGATGACACACTAGCCTGGTCTCCAACTGCATGAGCTGTATCTTGAGATATAATAGGAGCCAATTATGTAAATTCATATGCTCGCAGGATGCCACAGAATAGTATTTTATTCATAAAATTTAAGGAGCTCCGTGTTGGCACGTCTTGCTGCTTAGACAGTTGGCTCCGCCCCCCAATAAAAGTTATATTTTAAGTAAGTTCTCATTCATAGTACTATCCACAAGTCTGGGCGTAGAGTGCTATAGGTGCATACTGTCCTGTGGCAAGTTTCTATACTTCCACAAATTTTAGTTTGAATTCCAATTTATGCACAGCACCAACCCACTTTCTCTTGTAAGGTCTATCCAGTCCACGGATCATCCATTACTTGTGGGATATTCTCATTCCCAACAGGAAGTTGCAAGAGGACACCCACAGCAGAGCTGTAATATAGCTCCTCCCCTAACTGTCATAGCCAGTCATTCTCTTGCAACTCTCAACAAGCTAGGATGTTGTAGGAGAGAGTGGTTAAATATAGTTAGTTTATTTTCTTCAATCAAAAGTTTGTTATTTTTAAATAGTACCGGAGTTGTGCTATTTTATCTCAGGCAGTAAATAGAAGAAGAATCTGCCTGAGGTTTCTATGATCTTAGCAGGTTGTAACTAAGATCCATTGCTATTCTCACATATGTCTGAGGGGATTACACAGATGAGGTAACTTCAGCGAGAGAATGGCGTGCAGTTTATTCTGCTATCAGGTATGTGCAGTTATAATTTTTTCTAGAGATGGAAAACACTAGAAAATGCTGCTGATACCGGATTAATGTAAGTTAAGCCTGAATACAGTGATTTAATAACGACTGGTATCATGCTTGCTCCCAGGGGTAATACCCTTATGATATTGCAATATAAACGTTTGCTGGCATGTTTAATCGTTTTTATATATGCATTGGTGATAAAACTTTATTGGGGCCTAGTTTTTTCCACATGGCTGGCTTAAATTTTGACTAGAGACTGAGGCTTTCCACTGTTATAGTATAAAAGTTACAGTTGGTGCAGTTAAAATTACAAACTGTGACATCCAGCTTCCCTCAGGAGTCCCCTGTATGCTATAGGACATCTCTAAAGGGCTCAAAGGCTTTCCAAAGTCGTTTATTGGGGAAGGTAGGACCACAGTTTGCTGTGGCAGTTGGTTGTGACTGTAAAAAAAAAGCCAAAAAAATAAAACAAACAAAAAAAAACACGTCTATTTCGTTTTTTTGATCCGTTTTTTGAACTAAGGGGTTAATCATCCATTTGCAAGTGGATGCAATGCCCTGCTAGCCTATTACATACACTGTAAAAATTTCGTTTGATTTACTGCTTTTTTTCACTGTTTTTCAAATTCTGTCAAAATTTGTTTCTCTTAAAGGCACAGTACTGTTTTTTATATTTGCTTGTTAACTTGATTTAAAGTGTTTTCCAAGCTTGCTAGTCTCATTGCTAGTCTGTATAAACATGTCTGACATAGAAGAAACTCCTTGTTCATTATGTTTAAAAGCCATGGTGGAATCCCCTCTTAGAATGTGTACCAAATGTACTGATTTCATTTTATGCAATAAAGATCATATTCTGTTTTTAAAAAAATTATCACCAGAGGAATCTGACGAGGGGAAAGTTATGCCGACTAACTCTCCCCACGTGTCAGACACTTTGACTCCCGCCCAAGGGACTCACGCTCAAATGGCGCCAATTACATCTAGGGCGCCCATAGCGTTTACTTTACAAGACATGGCGGCAGTCATGGATAATACACTGTCAGCGGTATTAGCCAGACTACCTGAACTTAGAGGTTAGCGAGATAGCTCTGGGGTGAGACAAAATGCAGAGCATACTGACGCTTTAAGAACCATGTCTGATACTGCCTCACAATATGCAGAAGCTGAGGAAGGAGAGCTTCAGTCAGTGGGTGATGTTAATGACTCAGGAAAGATACCTGATTCTAATATTTCTACATTTAAATTTAAGCTTGAACACCTCCGCGTGTTACTTAGGGAGGTTTTAGCTGCTCTGAATGACTGTGATACCATTGCAGTGCCAGAGAAATTTTGTAGACTGCATAAATGCTTTGCAGTGCCGGTGTGTACTGATGTTTTTCCAATACCTAAAAGGTTTACAGAAATTATTAATAAGGAATGGGATAGACCAGGTGTGCCATTCTCTTCCCCTCCTATTTTTAGAAAAATGTTTTCCAATAGACGCCACCACACGGGACTTATGGCAGACAGTCCCTAAGGTGGAGGGAGCAGTTTCTACTCTAGCAAAGCGTACTACTATCCCTGTCGAGGACAGTTGTGCTTTTTTAGAGCCAATGGATAAAAAATTAGAAGGTTACCTTAAGAAAATATTTATTCAACAAGGTTTTATCCTACAGCCCATTGCATGCATTGCCCCTGTCACTGCTGCTGCGGCGTACTGGTTTGAGTCTCTGGAAGAGGCTTTACAGGTAGAGACTCCATTGGATGACATACTTGGCAAACTTAGAGCACTTAAGCTAGCCAATTATTTTATTTCTGATGCCATTGTTCATTTGAATAAACTAACGGCTAAGAATTCTGGTTTTGCTATACAGGCGCGCAGAGCGCTATGGCTTAAATCATGGTCAGCTGACATGACTTTAAAATCTAAGCTACTTAACATTCCCTTCAAGGGGCAGACCCTATTCGGGCCTGGTTTGAAGGAGATTATTGCTGATATCACGGGAGGAAAAGGTTGTGCCCTTCCTCAGGACACGTCCAAATCTAGGGCCAAACAGTCTAATTTTCGTGCCTTTCGAAACTTCAAGGCAGGTGCGGCATCAACTTCCTCTAATAATAAACAAGAGGGAACTTTTGCTCAATCTAAGACGGTCTGGAGACCAAACCAGACCTGGAAAAAAGGTAAGCAGTTCAAAAAGCCTGCTGCTGCCTCTAAGACAGCATGAAGGAACGACCCCCTATCCGGTAACGGATCTAGTAGGGGGCAGACTTTCACTCTTCGCCCAGGCGTGGGCAAGAGATGTTCAGTATCCCTGGGCGTTGGAAATTATATCCCAGGGATATCTTCTGGACTTCAAAGCTTCCCCCCCAAAAGGAAGATTTCACCTTTCACAATTATCTGCAAACCAGATAAAGAGTGAGGCATTCTTAAACTGTGTACGAGACCTCCTAGTTATGGGAGTGATCCATCCAGTTCCAAAGGAGGAACAGGAACAGGGTTTTTACTCAAATCTGTTTGTGGCTCCCAAAAAAGAGGGAACCTTCAGACCGATTTTGGATCTAAAGATCTTAAACAAATTCCTCAAAGTTCCGTCGTTCAAGATGGAAACTATTCGTACCATCCTACCACTGATCCAGGAGGGTCAATATATGACTACAGTGGATCTAAAGGATGCTTATCTTCACATTACGATACACAAAGATCATCATCGGTTTCTCAGGTTTGCCTTTCAAGACAGGCATTACCAGTTGTAGCTCTTCCCTTTGGATTAGCTACAGCCCCAAGAATCTTTACAAAGGTTCTAGGGTCGCTTTTGGCGGTCCTAAGGCCGCGGGGCATAGCAGTAGCCCCTTATTTAGACGACATCCTGATACAGGCGTCAAACTTCCAAATTGCCAAGTCTCATATGGACGTAGTACTGGCATTTCTGAGGTCGCATGGGTGGAAAGTGAACGAGGAAAAGTGTTCTCTATCCCCACTCACAAGAGTTTCCTTTCTAGGGACTCTGATAGATTCTGTAGAAATGAAAATTTACCTTGACGGAGTCCAGGTTATCAAAGCTTCTAAATTCCTGTCGGGTTCTTCATTCCATTCCGTGCCCTTTGGTGGCTCAGTGTATGGAAGTAATCGGCTTAATGGTAGCGGCAATGGACATAGTGCCATTTGCACGCTTACATCTCAGACCGCTGCAACTATGTAGGCTCAGTCAGTGGAGCGGGGATTACACAGATTTGGCCCCTCAACTGAATCTGGACCAAGAGACCAGGGATCCTCTTCCCTGGTGGCTATCTCGGGTCCATCTGTCCAAAGGTATGACCTTCGCAGGCCAGATTGGACTATTGTAACAACAAATGCCAGCCTTCTAGGTTGGGGTGCAGTCTGGAACTCCCTGAAGGCTCAGGGATCGTTGACTCAGGAGGAGTCTCTCCTTCCAATAAATATTCTGGAACTAAGAGCGATATTCAAGGCTCTTCAGGTTTCGCCTCAGTTAGCAACTCTGAGGTACATCAGATTTCAGTCGGTCAACATCACGACTGTAGCTTACATCAACCATCGAGGGGGAACAAGAAGGTCCCTAGAGATGTTAGAAGTTTCAAAAATAATTCACTGGGCAGAGATTCACTCTTGCCACCTATCAGCTATCCATATCCCAGGTGTAGAGCACTGGACAAAAGTGAAGCAGCACCACCAAAATATTTCTTCAAGATGCTTTATTCAGCTTGAGGAGTAGCCAGACCAAACAAAATCAAACAACAACGTTTCAGACACAGTCCTTAGTCATGTATGGCTAAACTCTACACATAATCATCCTTAAATACCATCTTAACCACACCCACACACCTGTAAAGCTGCACATTTCAAATGAACCCCTTACATACTACTCTAGGTACACAGGTAAATGTCAGCAAAGTTATACATTTCAGTAATGTTCAGGTGAAACTCACCGACCTCATATACATTGGAATACAATTGTATATATATACATACATCAAGTAAATTAGCAGAACAGAATCCATAATCATCTGTAACAAAAGAAAAAGAAAGAAAAAGGAATTAAATAACATTATATCTAATCAGACATGCATTAAAGGCATACAGATAGGTCAAAATCCCTATTCATCCCATTAGGGTGTAATGTCCACAATTTATTAATCCAGAACATTTCTCTATTCTTAAGTATTTTAGCTCTATCCCCACCTCTTCTAGGTACTGGAACATGCTCTATCACTTGAAATCTTAACTGATTAAGATTATGTCCAGCAGACAAAAAATGACAAGCTACAGGGGCATCCAATTTTTTTGTCCTGATACTGCTTTTATGTTGAACCATACGTTCACGGACACTACGGGTGGTCTCTCCGACGTACCCCAATCCACAAGGACACTTAATCATATAGACCACATATTCTGTGTTGCATGTAAAATAATCCTTAATAGAAAACATATGTCCAGTCCTAGGATGACTAAAGGTGGGGCCTTTAATCATGTTGTTGCAGTTAGAGCAACCAAGGCATGGGAAATTCCCCCAATTTTTCTTGCCTATATAGCTCTGAACCCCCCTCTTTTTAAGTGGGCCAATATCTGCTCTGACTAGTGAATCTTTAAAATTTCTACCTCTTTTATAGGCCAGCATAAAAGGTTTGGAGAACTCTAAAACATCCGATTCACAAGTCTGTAACACATGCCAATGTTTAAGTAAAATTTTCTGTACCTTTAAACTTAAAGGAGTATATTGGCTAATGAAAACCAATCTATCAGATTTTTCTTTCTCTTTTTTCTCTCTTTTCTCATTATTCTTCTTAATTAAAAGGGACAGTCTAGTTGTGGCAAGGGCATACCTAAGTTATGTTTCACTCAATTCCCTAGGGTAACCCCTTGCTAAAAACCGATCCCCCATCTCTCTCAATCTTATTTCAGCCAAATTTTCATCCGACACAATCCGTCTAACCCGAAGGAATCGGCTTCTAGGTAAAGATTTGAGAAGAGATGGAGGGTGGGCACTGGTATAGTGGAGGAGGGTATTACAATCTGTTTCTTTTTTGTATAAATCCACAGATAAGCCCTGTGGAGTTTTTGATACACGAGTG
This sequence comes from Bombina bombina, assembly GCF_027579735.1. Lineage (NCBI taxonomy): Eukaryota > Metazoa > Chordata > Amphibia > Anura > Bombinatoridae > Bombina > Bombina bombina. The sequence continues at coordinate 595,481,427 of NC_069502.1, forward strand.
TCCAGAAAAACCACACTCTCCTCACTCCACACCAGTTTGAATTTAATCCTAGTTGTAGCAGAATTCAAATCCTTAATGAATTTCTCAAGGGTTCCAATGTCGCCCAACCACACACCAAAAATATCATCTATATAGCGCCACCACGTGGCGCCATATAGTAAAAACAATGGATGATTATAAACAAAATATTCCTCAAAAATATTCATATAGATATTTGCGTATGTGGGGGAGACATTGGAACCCATGGCAGTCCCTTGGAGTTGTAGGTAATAGTCATCACCAAACAAAAAGTAATTACAACATAATACAATCCTCAATAATTGGATTAAAAATTCTTGTTGTAGTGGTGAAAAATTTGAATCTTGACTCAAAACCTTGGTGACTGCACCAATACCTGCCTCATGAGAGATGGAGGTATACAAAGATGCTACATCCAGACTAAACAGTATGCCCCTGTTCCCATCAATAGACAGGTTCTGCAATTTAACTATAAAATCACTTGTATCCTGAATATAGGAATTAGATAATACAAGGGGTCTCAAAGCCCTATCTAAAAAAATTTAAACTTTAGATAAAATAGAGCCCATTACAGCTAAAATGGGGCGTCCAGGGGGGGAAGTTAAACACTTATGTACTTTAGGGAGTGTGTATAAAACAGGAGTAACTGTCTCTGATTCCAAAAGAAATTTTGCAATATCTTTTTCAATTACCCAATTTTTTACAGCAATGTTAACACAACTCTCAACCTCTTTTTGGATGTTAAATACAGGGTTTGTGGGCAATCTTTTATACACAGCAGTATCTGATAATTGTGTTTTGATTTCATTCACATAAAATTCCTTATCCATAAGTACAGTGGCCCCTCCCTTATCCGCCCCCTTAATGATGAGCTGTTTATTATTTTTTAACCCATTTAGTGAAGTTAACTCTTTCTTGGTTAAACCTTGTCCCACAGGGTGCCTTTTAAATTTACTATAGTGCTTTCTACACATGTCAGCTACATCATTGTCAACCAATTTAATAAAGCTTTGGACCCCAGCACCTACCTGTGTAGGGGTAAATGTACTTTTGTTAAATAACCCAAATCTTTTTAGTTTCAACCTTTGCATAGCATTTATATTAACGTTACTCACTGCTGTATCAGGAGAAGAATGGGATACACTTGTAAATAAACTTTTAAGCTTAATAGTCCTAAAGAACATATATAGATCTTTCTGTAGTTCTAAATAATCATAGTCCTGTTGGGGGCAATAAGAAAGTCCTTTATTCAGGATCAGTAATTCATCATCTGTAACTTGTACCTGAGAGATGTTAATTATTTCCGGTTGTTGCTGCGTGTCATCACACGTCGACCCCCTCTCCCTCTGTTCTTTCTCTGATGGAGTGCTGCTATCATATTTGCGCCGTCTGTGTTTGCGGCCCCCACGGCGTTTCCTGAGGCCTCCAGGTCGGATTCCCCCGACATCGATTCAGACGATGACCCCTGAGGGCTAACACGCACGCTTCCTCCATGCGTGCGTCTGCGTCTGTAGCCGGAACCGGAAGTACCACTTGTTCTGCCGGACGGATCCCGTCCCCACCGGTATACCGTTCCGGTTGTATAATCTTCCTCATCCCGTGAGAACTTCTTTTTCTTACGTTCCTGAATGGTATGTTTAAGTTCCTTAATCTGTTCATCCAAGTTTTTAAGCAGCTGCTCCATTTCTTCAAGGGGTAAGTTGTTTTTGAGGTCCTGCTTTATGATGTCAATCTGAGTGTTTTGATTCTCTATTTCTCTCTGCAAACATTCAACCGTCAGGACCATGATATCAAACGAACATTTATTTAATATAATTTCAAATTTATTGCAGTATTCCACATTATCTTGCATCAGTGTGGGGCGTAAGTGTAATCTCAGCCCTCTTGGTATACGCTTTACTCTGTGGTATTCAGCTAATGTTACAGCATGTAATTCAAATGCCACATGTTTCTTTTCCAAATGCTCCAATTTCTTACTCACAGTTTGAGTGGGTGAGGATTTTAAAAAGTCTCTGGAGCCCCGGGTCAAAGTAGTGATCATGGCGGCTTCCATATCAGAATAGCCAAAGGTCTTAGGCTCATTACTCTCCTGTACAATTTCCATATTCCCGTGCAAGGAAGGCAGTAGTCACAATGAAACAGTCATATATATCCAGCACAGGGAATGTTTCAGGTGTGCCAGCGTCTAGGTTCCTGCCAGAACCCACAAAATGCATGGACAAAAGTGAAGCAGCACCACCAAAATATTTCTTCAAGATACTTTATTCAGCTTGAGGAGTAGCCAGACCAAACAAAATCAAACAACAACGTTTCGGACACAGTCCTTAGTCATGTATGGCTAAACTCTACACATAATCATCCTTAAATACCATCTTAACCACACCCACACACCTGTAAAGCTGCACATTTCAAATTAACCCCTTACATACTACTCTAGGTACACAGGTAAATGTCAGCAAAGTTATACATTTCAGTAATGTTCAGGTGAAACTCACCGACCTCATATACATTGGAATACAATTGTATATATATAAATACATCAAGTAAATTAGCAGAACAGAATCCATAATCATCTGTAACAAAAGAAAAAGAAAGAAAAAGGAATTAAATAACATTATATCTAATCAGACATGCATTAAAGGCATACAGATAGGTCAAAATCCCTATTCATCCCATTAGGGTGTAACTTATTAATCCAGAACATTTCTCTACTCTTAAGGATTTTAGCACTATCCCCACCTCTTCTAGGTACTGGAACATGCTCTATCACTTGAAAACTTAACTGATTAAGATTATGTCCAGCAGACAAAAAATGACAAGCTACAGGGGCATCCAATTTTTTTTTTTTTTTTGAATAAAGCATCTTTTCTTCAAGATGCTTTATACAAAACAAAAAAAATGCATTTTGTGGGTTCTGGCAGGAATCTAGACGCTGGCACACCTGAAACCTTCCCTGTGCTGGATATATATGACTGTTCCAGGTGTAGAGCACTGGGAGGCGGATTTTCTAAGTCGTCAGACTTTTCATCCGGGAGAGTGGGAACTCCATCCAGAGGTATTTGCACAACTGATTCTCCGTTGGGACAAACCAGAACTGGATCTCATGGCATCTCGCCAGAATGCCAAGCTTCCGTGTTACAGATCCAGGTCCAGGGATCCCAAGGCGACACTGATAGATACTCTAGCAGCGCCCTGGTTTTTCAACCTGGCTTATGTGTTTCCACCGTTTCCTCTGCTCCCTCGAATGATTGCCAAGATTGGCAGGAGAGAGCATCAGTGATTCTGATAGCACCTGCGTGGCCACGCAGGACCTGGTATGCAGATCTAGTGGACATGTCATTCTTTCCACCATGGTCTCTGCCTCTGAGACAGGACCTTCTACTTCAGGGTCCTTTCAACCATCCAAATCTAATTTCTCTGAGGCTGACTGCCTGGAGATTGAATGCTTGATTTTATCAAAGCGTGGCTTCTCTGAGTCAGTTATTGATACCTTAATACAGGCACGAAAGCCTGTCACCAGGAAATTTTTCCATAAGGTATGGCGTAGATATCTTTATTGGTGTGAATCCAAGGGTTACTCATGGAGTAAGGTCAGGATTCCTAGGATTTTATCTTTTCTCCAAGAAGGTTTGGAAAAAGGATTGTCAGCTAGTTTTTTAAAGGGACAGATTTTTGCTCTGTCTATTCTTTTGCACTAGCGTCTGGCAGATGTTCCAGACGTTCAGGCATTTTGTCAGGCTTTAGTTTGAATCAAGCCTGTGTTTAAACCTGTTGCTCCACCATGGAGCTTAAACTTGGTTCTTAAGGTTCTTCAAGGAGTTCCGTTTGAACCTCTTCATTCCATAGATATCAAACTTTTATCTTGGAAAGTTCTTTTTTTTTTTTTTGGTAGCTATTTTCTCGGCTCGTAGAGTCTCTGAGCTATCTGCCTTACAATGTGATTCTCCTTATCTGATTTTTCATACGGATAAGGTATTCCTGCGTACCAAACCTGGGTTCTTACCTAAGGTGGTATCTAACAAGAATATCAATCAAGAGATTGTGGTTCCATCCTTGTGTTACACAATCTGGACGTGGTCTGCTTTAAAGTTTTACTTACAAGCTACTAAAGATTTTCGTCAAACATCTGCTTTGTTTGTTGTCTACTCTGGACAGAGGAGAGGTCAAAAGGCTTTGGCAACCTCTTTTTCTTTTTGGCTAAGAAGCTTAATCCACTTAGCCTATGAGACTGCTGGACAGCAGCCTCCTGAAAGGATTACAGCTCATTCCACTAGAGCTGTGGCTTCCACTTGGGCCTTTAAAAATGAGGCTTCTGTTGAACAGATTTGCAAGGCGGCGACTTGGTCTTTGCTTCATATTTTTTCAAAATTTTACAAATTTGATACTTTTGCTTCTTCGGAGGCTATATTTGGGAGAAAGGTTTTAGAGGCAGTGGTTCCTTCCATTTAACTTCCTGCCTTGTCCCTCCCTTTATCCGTGTACTTTAGCTTTGGTATTGGTATCCCACAAGTAATGGATGATCCGTGGACTGGATACACCTTACAAGAGAAAACACAATTTATGCTTACCTGATAAATTTATTTCTCTTGTGGTGTATCCAGTCCACGGCCCGCCCTGTCATTTTAAGGCAGGTAATTTTTAAATTTAAACTACAGTAACCACTACACCCTATGGTTCCTTCTTTCTCGGCTTGTTTTCGGTCGAATGACTGGCTATGACAGTTAGGGGAGGAGCTATATTACAGTCTGCTGTGGGTGTCCTCTTGCAACTTCCTGTTGAGAATGAGAATATCCCACAAGCAATGGATGATCCGTGGACTGGATACACCACAAGAGAAATAAATTTATCAGGTAAGCATAAATTGTGTTTTTAAGATTCTCGTTGTACAAGTGTCAATACAGACACTGGGAAGAATAACTATAGTGGGGATCGCCTAAATAGTGCCATTGTTTAAATTGTTTCCTTGTATACTAGTTACATTTTATTAACCCCTAATCTGCTCCCCCCCAACGTCGCCAACACCTACCTACAATTATTAACCACTAATCTTCCGACCCCAATGTCACCGCTACTATAATAAATTTATTAACCCCTAAACCTAAGTCTAACCATAACCCTAACACCCCCCTAACTTAAATCTATTTTTAATAAATCTAAATAAAATTACTATAATTAAATAAATGATTCCTATTTAAAACTAAATACTTACCTGTAAAATAAACCCTAATATAGCTACAATATAACTATTAGTTACATTGTAGTTATTTTAGGATTTATTTTTATTTTACAGGCAACTTTGTATTTATTTTAACTAGGCACAATAGTTATTAAATAGTTATTAACTATTTAATAAATACAAATATACCTGTAAAATAAACCCTTACCTAAGTTACAATTACACCTAACACTACTCTATAATTAAATTAATTACCTAAACTACCTACAATTAAATACAATTAAATTAAATAAACTAAATTACAAAAAAAAAACAACACTAAATTACAGAAAATAAAAAAGAAATTACAATATTTTAAACTAATTACAACTAATCTAATCCCCCTAACAAAATAAAAAAGCCCCCCAAAATAATAAAATTCCCTACACTAAATTACAAATAGCCCTTAAAAGGGCCTTTTGTGGGGCATTGCCCCAAAGTAATCAGCTCTTTTACCAGCCCTTAAAAGGGTTTTTTTGCGGGGCATTGCCCCAAAGTAATCAGCTCTTTTATCTGTAAAAAAAAATACAATACCCCCCGAACATTAAAACCCACCACCCACATACCCCTACTCTAAAACCCACCCAATCCCCCCTTAAAAAAACCTAACACTAACCCCCTGAAGATCACCCTACCTTGAGCCGTCTTCACCCAGCCAGGCCAAACTCTTTATCCAATCCGGCAAGAAGAGGTCCTCCAGAGGGTCCAAAGTCTTCATCCTATCCGGGCAGAAGAGGACATCCAGACCGGAAGAAATCTTCATCCAAGCAGCATGTCAGGTTCTGCCTGGTTCAACCCATTTTTCTCCTAGCTACACCCACTACTTTCTGATTTGTTCCTCTTTCTTTAAGTGTGCCGCTCACCTGTTACACCTTGCTCAGTATTGATGATCTTCGCTACAGAGAGGTTTACCTGCCTGCTCAGCTTTTGCTTCTCTACCTTATTATCCGGAGTTCTGAGCCTTATCCTAAACAGCAACTTCTACCTTGGAATTTCATTCACAGTCTCTCTCTCTCTCTGTTGTGGGGTAAAGTACCTATTGCATTTTTTCATTGCCTCTCGCTGCTTTCTTTTTACCGCAGCTCATACCTTCAGTGTTCATTCAGCCTGTCACTGTGTTTCTCCGATTACGCTACACAGCGTGACGTCACTTCCGGGTCTGCTCCGGTCTCACTCTAACTACTCTGAATCACCTACGAAGGTAACCGTGCTTGCTCTCCTGCCTGTCTGCATTACCAAGGTACAAATTACTGCTAAACATCATACCTCATATCGTATGTACTGTGTCTTGTATTAAGATAAGAAGTTTAATCTCAAAACTATAAACTTTAACCGCAACTTCACTTGTCTTGTCCTGTTACTCCAATGCTGCCTGACTGAATCTTTATCTTGTCCACAGTTCACCTGTTATTATCTAAGCCTGATCTTAACAGTATATTATTTTCTTATTCACTTTCTGCTGAATAAGTTATCATTGCTTGTTATATTAAACTTACTCACATGACTGAAGGAGACCTTTTCAGAAATAGAGGTTTCAGACAGTCCTGTGTAACATACATATTATTATTCATTCTGCAGTTGTGTTCCACCTAACATATAATCACCAGTTCCTGATATAATACTGAGCCATAAAAAATGGAACCAGCAGACATACATCAAATTGTATATAACCTCAATCAAAAGGTAGATCAACTGGCACAAGGCCTGCATGATTTACAAATTGAGAATGCTGCTCTGAGAAAAATAATTACAGAGTCTATCTCTTTAAAGGGGAATCAGACTGAAACTGTTATTGAACCTCAAGTCTCTCTCCCAGATCTATTCTGTGGTAACAGAAAGGCATATAGACAATTTAAAAACGCCTGCCTTTTATTGTTTTCAATGAAACCTAGGACTTACCCCACTGAGAGAGTGAAAGTCCTCACTACAATCTCATTTCTCAGAGGGGATCCTAGAAATTGGGCTGATAAATTCATAGAGAACCAGGATCCTATACTCGGATCCCTTGTAGACTTTTTCACAAGTATGGATGAAATGTTTCAGGACACAGATATTCAGCTTACTGCTGAGATGAGTTTAAGGAGTTTAAAACAAGGAAAGAGACCTGTCGAGGACTATATCAATGATTTCAAACAGTTCGCCACGGATGCTCTCTGGACCCCTGTCGCCCTGCGTAATCAATTCCGGTTGGGACTTTCAGAGTCTTTAAAAGATGAATTCGCCAGAATTGATTTACCAACAACTTTGGAGGCTTTCATGAAAACAGCAATTCAGATAGACCGTCGTCTACGTGAAAGGAAGGCTGAAAAGTTTGCAACAGACGCAAAACCTAAACCCTCATCTGGCTCTTCAGCCCAAAGCAGTGTTTCTGTTATTAAACCCTCTGTGGAACCCATGGAGATTGGCTTTATCAGAGGTCCCCTCTCTCAAGAGGAGAAACAACGGAGACGTTTAAAGAATCTATGCCTGTACTGCGCTAGCCCAAGTCACGCTGTTCAGGACTGTCCTCTACTTTTGAAGAACAAGAAATGTAAGTCCACTTACCTTTATACATCTCTACCTTCCCCAGAACATTCTCCTTACTGTACTTTATCTGTCTCCCTACAGTTGGAGCAAAGTCACCTGAGGATCAGTGATGCCATTGTAGACTCTGGCGCTTCAGGGAACTACATGGATCGGGCCTATTGCATTAGGGAAAATATCCCTTTAATAAAGAAAACTACTCCCATACCTATCAGAGTCATAGATGGATCACTCATGTTCTCTGGACCTATAACTCATGAGACTGTACCACTCATGCTTAATATTTCCGGACATTACGAATTACTCTCTTTCGATGTCCTTCCCTCTCCCCATTTTAGTTTGGTTCTGGGGATGAAGTGGCTACAACTTCATAATCCCACTATTGTTTGGCACCCTTTTCAAATAAAGTTTTGTTCCACTTATTGCAAAGAAACATGTTTCCCTAACCCTGTTTTTTTACACACTAATACTGATACTGAGGGCTTACCCTCTGAATATTTGGAATTTAATGATGTATTTAGTAAGACTGAGGCAGAGAACCTGCCACCTCACAGGGCATATGATTGCCCTATCGATCTCCTCCCTGGAGCCCGCATACCCATTGGACATCTCTACCCACTAAGTAATCCTGAACTGGAACATCTTAAAGTGTATCTTGACGACAACTTAAAGAAAGGCTTCATTAGGCCATCAACTTCTCCTGCAGGGGCGGGGTTTTTCTTTGTTCGTAACAAGGATTCCAGCCTCAGACCCATCATAGACTATCGTGAACTAAATAAATGCACGGTTAAGAATCGTTATCCTTTGCCCCTAATACCAGAGATGATTGAGAGGCTATCTGATGCTACTATTTTTACCAAACTTGACTTAAGAGGCGCATACAACCTTGTCAGGATCAAAGAGGGTCATGAATGGCTGACGGCATTCAGGACCAGATATGGCTTATTCGAGTACCTTGTAATGCCTTTTGGTCTCTGCAATGCCCCAGCCACCTTCCAATACTTCATTAATGATGTATTCAGAGACCTCCTAGATGTATGCATTGTCATATATCTGGATGATATACTCATTTATTCCAGAACTCAGCAGGAACACATCAGGCATGTCCGCCAAGTTCTAGCACGACTGAGAGCTTATAAATTGTATGCCAAATTGGAAAAATGCAAATTTCACACAACACAGGTATCCTTTCTAGGATATGATATCTCTCCCTCAGGAATCCAGATGCAGAAAGAAAAGGTTGAGGCTGTTTTGGATTGGCCAGAACCAAAGACTAAAAAAGACCTACAACGGTTCCTTGGTTTTTCAAATTATTATAGAAAATTTATCAAGGGATTTTCCAAAATAGTAAAACCACTCACCGTTTTAACAGGTTCTACTACACCTTTCTCATGGGGTTCAGATGCTGCTAATGCCTTCCGTTATTTGAAATCCAGATTTACCTCTGCACCAATCCTTCAATTTCCCAATCCTTCACATCAATATACTTTAGAAGTTGATTCTTCCGATTTCGCCATTGGAGCAGTCCTCTCACAACAAAAATCTCTATCTGATCCTCTCCATCCAATTTCCTATTTCTCTAAATTAATGTCCCCTGCTAAACAAAATTATGCTATAGGGGATAAGGAATTATTGGCCATTCGACGATCCCTTGAACACTGGAGACACCTCCTTGAAGGCACCACTCTACCAATTAATATCTACACAGACCATAAGAACCTCCAGTACTTGCAATCTAATAAAACCTTATCTGCCAGACAGGTTCGTTGGAGTCTGTACTTTGACCGTTTCAATTTTGTTATCATTTACAGACCTGCCAATAAAAACCTCAAAGCTGACGCTTTATCCCGGATACCAGAACGACTGACTCACATTCCTATCAGAAAAGACATTGTTTCTCCTCAATGCTTCATTGGGTTCACTTCGACAATCTTGACTGACCTCCGCAAATACTGCAAGGAACATTCTAACCCACCTGAACCAACTTTAACCAAAATGCATGGCATTTACTACTATGAAAAAAAAATCTTCATACCACCCTCCTTGAGAAAACAAATTATACAGACCTGTCATGATATTCCATTAGCTGGTCACCCAGGTCTTCAACGTACCTTGGATCTTGTTTCACGTACTTATTGGTGGCCACACATGAAATCCACAATTTCTGATCATTTTGCCAGCTGTAGGACTTGTGTCACTTGCAAGCCAGAAAGAAGACCACCTTTTGGCTTGCTCATGCCTATACCAGTCCCTAAAAAGCCTTGGCACCATGTTTCCATGGATTTTATTGTAGATTTACCACCATCAAAAAATCAAACTATCCTTGTGGTCATTGATTTATTCACTAAAATGGCTCATTTTATCCCTTTCCATAAACTTCCCACTTCTTCTGAAACTGCCACACTATTCATTGACCACATTATCAAGTTGCATGGGATACCTTCTATCCTGACGACAGATAGGGGTACACAATTCACCTCAAAATTTTGGAGTAAGTTATGTGCCTTGATTAATATGGAACATCGTTTTACAACAGCTTTTCATCCCCAAACTAATGGGCAGTCAGAGAGGTTAAACCAGTGGCTCGAACATTTTCTCAGATGTTATTGTTCCTATCAACAGAACGATTGGATGAATTATCTTTCCATGGCCGAATTCGCCTACAATAACTTGACCAATGCATCTACTAAAATGACACCCTTCTTCGCAAACTATGCCTACCATACTACCCTGACCTTCTCCTCCTCTGCTTCTTCGGATTCACCACCGCTGGATCAGCTCCATAATTCTCTACAGGAGAATTTCAATGTCATCCAGGAGAACATTCGTTCGGCCCAACAGAACCAGAAACATTATTATGACCTCAGGAGAAGGAAGCCACCTGAATACTCCGCAGGAGATTTAGTCTGGCTTTCTACTAAGAACTTGAGATTACAAGTTCCTTCTAAGAAGATGGCCAGTCTCTTCATTGGACCCTTCCCTGTCCAAAGTGTTATCAATACCAATGCTGTCAAGCTACGTCTACCTAGTACTCTTAAGATTCATCCTACGTTTCACGTATCTTTATTAAAACCATATACACCTGCAAGAGATGCACAAATTCTTCTGCCACCTACAAGCCTTCCTCTTCCTGATGATGAGTATGAAGTTGAATCCATTTTGGACTCCAGGATCTCCAGGGGTGTTCTGCAGTACTTGGTCAGGTGGAAAAATTATTCAAGTGATGAGGATTCATGGGAGCCTCTCTCCAATCTCAACACGCCTAAACTTCTCTCCTTGTTTCATCGTCGCCACCCTGATCGGCCTCGTCCATCCGCTGTGGAACAGCGTCCTTGAGGAGGGGGTTCTGTCAGGTTCTGCCTGGTTCAACCCATTTTTCTCCTAGCTACACCCACTACTTTCTGATTTGTTCCTCTTTCTTTAAGTGTGCCGCTCACCTGTTACACCTTGCTCAGTATTGATGATCTTCGCTACAGAGAGGTTTACCTGCCTGCTCAGCTTTTGCTTCTCTACCTTATTATCCGGAGTTCTGAGCCTTATCCTAAACAGCAACTTCTACCTTGGAATTTCATTCACAGTCTCTCTCTCTCTCTGTTGTGGGGTAAAGTACCTATTGCATTTTTTCATTGCCTCTCGCTGCTTTCTTTTTACCGCAGCTCATACCTTCAGTGTTCATTCAGCCTGTCACTGTGTTTCTCCGATTACGCTACACAGCGTGACGTCACTTCCGGGTCTGCTCCGGTCTCACTCTAACTACTCTGAATCACCTACGAAGGTAACCGTGCTTGCTCTCCTGCCTGTCTGCATTACCAAGGTACAAATTACTGCTAAACATCATACCTCATATCGTATGTACTGTGTCTTGTATTAAGATAAGAAGTTTAATCTCAAAACTATAAACTTTAACCGCAACTTCACTTGTCTTGTCCTGTTACTCCAATGCTGCCTGACTGAATCTTTATCTTGTCCACAGTTCACCTGTTATTATCTAAGCCTGATCTTAACAGTATATTATTTTCTTATTCACTTTCTGCTGAATAAGTTATCATTGCTTGTTATATTAAACTTACTCACATGACTGAAGGAGACCTTTTCAGAAATAGAGGTTTCAGACAGTCCTGTGTAACATACATATTATTATTCATTCTGCAGTTGTGTTCCACCTAACATATAATCACCAGTTCCTGATACAGCATCTTCTTTCTTCATCCTTCTGGAGCGGAGCGGCACCATCTTGAAGACCTCCGACGCGGAACATCCTCCTTGACCCACGACGAATGATGGTTCCTTTAAATGATGTCATCCAAGATGGAGTCCCTCGAATTCCGATTGGCTGATAGGATTCTATCAGCCAATCGGAATTAAGGTAGGAAAAATCCGATTGGCTGATTCAATCAGCCAATCGGATTGAAGTTCAATCTGATTGGCTGATCCAGTCAGCCAATCAGATTGACCTCGCATTCTATTGGCTGTTCCGATCAGCCAATAGAATGCAAGGTCAATCCGATTGGCTGATTGGATCAGCCAATCAAATTTTTCCTACCTTAATTCCGATTGGCTGATAGAATCCTATCAGCCAATCAGAATTCGAGGGACGCCATCTTGGATGATGTCATTTAAAGGAACCGTCATTCGTCGTCTAGTCGTCGGTCAAGGAGGATGTTCTGCATCGGAGGTCTTCAAGATGGTGCCGCTCCGCTCCGGATGGATGAAGAAAGAAAATGTCGCTTGGATGAAGATTTCTTCCGGTCTGGATGTACTCTTGTGCCCGGATAGGATGAAGACTTCGGACCCTCTGGAGGACCTCTTCTTGCCGGATTGGATGAAGAGTTCAGCCCGGCTGGGTGAAGACGGCTCAAGGTAGGGTGATCTTCAGGGGGTTAGTGTTAGGTTTTTTTAAGGGGGGATTGGGTGGGTTTTAGAGTAGGGGTATGTGGGTGGTGGGTTTTAATGTTGGGGGGTATTGTATTTTTTTTACAGGTAAAAGAGCCGGTTACTTTGGGGCAATGCCCCGCAAAAGGCCCCTTTAAGGGCTTTTGTAATTTAGTGTAGGGTAGGGAATTTTATTATTTTGTGGGGCTTTTTATTTTATTAGGGGGATTAGATTAGGTGTAATTAGTTTAAAATAATGTAATTTCTTTTTTATTTTCTGTAATTTAGTGTTTTTTTTAGTAATTTAGTTTATTTAATTTAATTGTATTTAATTGTAAGTAGTTTAGGTAATTAATTTAATTATAGAGTAGTGTTAAGTGTAATTGTAACTTAGGTTAGGGTTTATTTTACAGGTATATTTGTATTTATTTTATCTAGGTATTTATACTATTGTGCCTAGTTAAAATAAATACAAAGTTGCCTGTAAAATAAAAATAAACCCTAAGCTAGATACAATGTAACTATTAGTTATATTGTAGCTACAGGGAGTGCAGTATTCTTAGGCAAGCTGTATTTTTGAGGATTAATTTTATTATTGAACAACAACCATGTTCTCAATGAACCCAAAAAACTCATTAATATCAAAGCTGAATAGTTTTGGAAGTAGTTTTTAGTTTGTTTTTAGTTTTAGCTATTTTAGGGGGATATCTGTGTGTGCAGGTGACTATTACTGTGCATAATTATTAGGCAACTTAACAAAAAACAAATATATACCCATTTCAATTATTTATTTTTACCAGTGAAACCAATATAACATCTCAACATTCACAAATATACATTTCTGACATTCAAAAACAAAACAAAAACAAATCAGTGACCAATATAGCCACCTTTCTTTGCAAGGACACTCAAAAGCCTGCCATCCATGGATTCTGTCAGTGTTTTGATCTGTTCACCATCAACATTGCGTGCAGCAGCAACCACAGCCTCCCAGACACTGTTCAGAGAGGTGTACTGTTTTCCCTCCTTGTAAATCTCACATTTGATGATGGACCACAGGTTCTCAATGGGGTTCAGATCAGGTGAACAAGGAGGCCATGTCATTAGATTTTCTTCTTTTATACCCTTTCTTGCCAGCCACGCTGTGGAGTACTTGGACGCGTGTGATGGAGCATTGTCCTGCATGAAAATCATGTTTTTCTTGAAGGATGCAGACTTCTTCCTGTACCACTGCTTGAAGAAGGTGTCTTCCAGAAACTGGCAGTAGGACTGGGAGTTGAGCTTGACTCCATCCTCAACCCGAAAAGGCCCCACAAGCTCATCTTTGATGATACCAGCCCAAACCAGTACTCCACCTCCACCTTGCTGACGTTTGAGTCGCACTGGAGCTCTCTGCCCTTTAACAATCCAGCCACGGGCCCATCCATCTGGCCCATCAAGACTCACTCTCATTTCATCAGTCCATAAAACCTTAGAAAAATCAGTCTTGAGATATTTCTTGGCCCAGTCTTGACGTTTCAGCTTGTGTGTCTTGTTCAGTGGTGGTCGTCTTTCAGCCTTTCTTACCTTGGCCATGTCTCTGAGTATTGCACACCTTGTGCTTTTGGGCACTCCAGTGATGTTGTTGCAGCTCTGAAATATGGCCAAACTGGTGGCAAGTGGCATCTTGGCAGCTGCACGCTTGACTTTTCTCAGTTCATGGGCAGTTATTTTGCGCCTTGGTTTTTCCACACGCTTCTTGCGACCCTGTTGACTATTTTGAACGAAACGCTTGATTGTTCGATGATCACGCTTCAGAAGCTTTGCAATTTTAAGAGTGCTGCATCCCTCTGCAAGATATCTCACTATTTTTGACTTTTCTGAGCCTGTCAAGTCCTTCTATTGACCCATTTTGCCAAAGGAAAGGAAGTTGCCTAATAATTATGCACACCTGATATAGGGTGTTGATGTCATTAGACCACACCCCTTCTCATTACAGAGATGCACATCACCTAATATGCTTAATTGGTAGTAGGCTTTCGAGCCTATACAGCTTGGAGTAAGACAACATGCATAAAGAGGATGATGTGGTCAAAATACTCATTTGCCTAATAATTCTGCACTCCCTGTATATTAGGGTTTATTTTACAGGTAAGTATTTAGTTTTAAATAGGAATAATTTATTTAATTATAGTAATTTTATTTAGATTTATTAAAAATAGATTTAAGTTAGGGGGTGTTAGGGTTAGGGTTAGACTTAGGTTTAGGGGTTAATACATTTATTATAGTAGCGGCGACGTTGGGGGGGCAGATTAGGGGTTAATAAATATAATGTAGGTGTCGGCGATATTAGGGGCAGCAGATTAATAGAAACATAACATAGAAACATAGATATTGACGGCAGATAAGAGCCATAGGCCCAGCAAGTCTGCCCGACCTTACCTAACAGTATAAACTTATCTAGTTCGTAGGATAGCCCTATGCTTGTCCCATGCATTTTTAAAGTCCCCCACAGTGTTTGTTGCTACTACCTCTTGAGGAAGTTTATTCCATAAATCAATCACTCTTTCTGTAAAGAAGTGCTTCCTCAAATTACTCCTGAATCTACTACCCTTTAGCTTGAGCTCATGACCCCTTGTTCTTGAATTTTCCATTTTATGTAAAATACCCACAGCCTCAGTTTTACTAAACCCTTTAATGTACTTGAAAGTTGCTATCATATCACCTCTTTCCCTTCTCTCCTCTAAGCTATACATATTTAGGTCATTGAGCCTATCCTGGTAAGTTTTATTTTTTAGACCATGTACCATTTTGGTAGCCCTCCTTTGCACAGATTCAAGTTTGTTAATATCCTTCTGAAGATATGGTCTCCAGAACTGCACACAATACTCAAGATGAGGCCTAACTAATGATCTATAAAGTGGCATAAGAACCTTACTATTTCTGCTGCAAATACCTCTACCAATACATCCAAGCATTCTGCTAGCCTTACTCGCTGCATTACTACATTGTTTACTAAGTTTTAAATCATCTGAAATAATAATTCCCAAGTCCTGTTCCTCGTCTGTAACAGTCAGTAAAGTGTCATTGAGTCTGTAATTAACATTTGGATTTTTCTTCCCTAAATGCATTATTTTACACTTTGCTGTGTTAAACTTTAGATCCCAGTCATTTGTCCAATCCTCCAATTGTTGTATATCACTTCTCATTTTGTCTACCCCCCCCCTGGAACATCCACTCTGTTGCAAATTTTTGTATCATCTGCAAAGAGACATACTTTCCCCTGTAGCCCTTTGCTGATATCGCAGATAAATATGTTAAACAAAACAGGCCCCAGAACTGACCCCTGAGGAACACCACTAGTAACAGCCCCCTCTGCTGAATGAACTCCATTTACTAAGACACTTTGTTTTCTGTCCTTAAGCCAGCATTCCACCCAGTTCACAATTTTTGAATCTAGACCAAGGAGATATAGTTTGTGAATAAGTTTATTGTGTGGGACTGTGTCAAATGCTTTGCTGAAATCTAGATATGCTACATCAACTGCTCCTCCCTTGTCTAATACTTTTGTTACATAATCAAAGAAGTCAATTAGATTAGTCTGACATGATCTCCCTGAAGTAAAACCATGCTGATTTTGGTCCTCTAAATTGTTTGTCTTTATGCAAGTCATAATTCTTTCTTTTAAGAGGCTTTCCATTAATTTCCCTACTACTGAAGTTAAACTAACTGGCCTGTAGTTGCCAGATTCTTCTCTACTGCCCTTTTTATGAAGGGGTATTACATTTGCTATTCTCCAATCATCTGGGACAGCTCCTGTTAATAGTGACTGATTAAACAGATCAGTTAATGGGACAGTTAGCACTGATCGAAGTTCTTTTAAAACCCTTGGATGAATATTATCAGGACCCACTGCCTTTGTAACATTTATTTTTGATAATGCTAACAAAACCTCATCCTCTGTAAAAAGATTACTGTTAAGCTTGTTTCTATTTT